>NC_090984.1:63917970-64219755 GCF_041146395.1 Eulemur rufifrons
TATTTTGATATTTGTTATTTGCCATGAATGCATTTCAAGTCTATCTCTTATAAATCTTGTCTACAATGTAAAAATAAATGTAAATTTAAATAAATGTATGTGCATATAAATACATATACAGAGAGAAATATCTATATCTATCTACCTATCTATCTTTATCAAGAATCCTGCTAATTTAAAAGCCATTTTTGATGTTTTTATTTTTTTGTTGACACTTTCAATATGGTTTTAAAAATGTATTAGGATCCAAAATTTTCAGACCCTGAAGTATAATTTCAAGCCTGCATTATTGAACATCACGGGATTTTTTGAGCATCTGAGAGGAGGATAATGACCTCATAATGACCCCTCTAGTTCACAAAGTCATTACATTTTTTTTTTTTTCCAAATTTTTTAGTGAATGTTTTGTCTCTGGCTCTGTAAGAGCACCATCTGGTGGCATCTAAGTCATTTAAGACAATTTGTAGACGTCACTGTTGCCTGTGATGTTGGGGGTACAGGGGTAAACTTGTTAGAATGTAGATTCATATCTTTCAGATTTTTTTCTGTTCATTCTAAGTTTAACAAGACAATTATTTATTATTTTGAGTGAGTAATCCATACATGAAATCAAATCCCACGAATGAAGTATATAAAAATCTATCTTCCCTCAGGAGGAAGAAAACTACTTTTTCTGATTGCTGAGTATTAGGCAGAGAGGTTTTCAATGACCAGGGCTAGTTAAACCATAAGAAAATCAACTTGATTCAAATTTAAATATGGATATCCCCGTTAAGTTTAGATTTGGGGGGAGAGAAGCTATTAATAATCGAATAAGGTTTATTGCCAATATTCTATTTATTGTAATCCTTTTTAGTTTCAAAATATGAGAACTTTCTGTTGAAAATACTACTAAATGTTGGTATTATTTGAACTTAACTTTTGAAATGCATGTTACATTCACAGTCTTACCAAGACAATCCTCAAAGAAGTATTTCTCATGCCAGAAAATGTTTAGGAAAATAAATAACTCATTAGCTTGTAATAAGATATAGTTCCAATAGAATATGATATCTAATTTAACAAAAAATACTATCCAATATTTTATTCATAATATTTTTTATAAAAATAAAATTTTCTAGAGAAATAAATATATTTATAATATCTACAGATAAATAATACAAACATTGTATAAGTCAACAATTATTCTCTTTTAGGAATAATAAAGTACCAATTTTAGTAGGTTTTAAATTTTTCCTATGTTAAAATAAGGATCAGTATTTCTTCTCTTATGGCTAATTAAAGTTGTGCTTGTTCCCCTGTAGCAGTGGAGAATTAAAACATGTATAGAAATACATTTTGTAAATTTTCAGGTTAGGAAATTCACTCCTCAAATATCTTTTAGGATTTAAAACATTGTCAATTACTTAATTTTCACTCTTTTTATTTGCTAACTAAAAAATAGCTGTAATAAAAGGCCAAAGATGAAGAATTTAAGTTCTGAAATGAGGCTGTCTGGGTTTGAATATTGCTCCCTTTTCTCTATGTGTTTGTAGACAAATTACATCCATGGGCCATAGTTTCTTTATCTATAAAATGCAGGTAACACTTCCAATCTCATTAGGCTATAATAAGCATTAAATAATTTGATACAAATAAAGAACTTGGAGTGGTGCCTACTTTTATAAAGCATTAAATAAATGTGAGTTATTAACTATTGAAATGTTATCACAAGACATATTCATTTATGACTCTATTTTCCTAGGGAAGTACATTTAACAAATATTCTGTCTCTTGATGTGATGTAAGAGTTACTTTATGCAATAAAGAATACATATTGATGGCACAGTTTCCCAGCAGTACTGAGAATGAGTTCCACATGCCATGGCCATTGATGACCGGAGTCCCTGGGCTTTTTTTTCTAGTCTGTGAACACCCTTGTCTGTAACTTCAGTAAGCTGAATACGTTTCATGTCTCCTGTGCATCATGACATGTAAGGGTTTCTATTGCTAGAATCATCACATTTAATAAGACTAATAATACGTTTCAATAATCCATCATGTTGTTGGGAAGACTTAGGTCTTTATAACACACCAAAATAGCTCCCAAACCAATTCTAAGTTAGTCGGTTTTTACACACAAGTGTATGTAATTCTAGTATCTCTGATTGCCTCAGTGAAGTATCAAAAATCATTGCCAGTTTTCTTTACTGATAGTTGCACTTTCCATAACACCAGCTTGTTTGAATTCTAGATTTTCTCATAAAAATATGTTGTTTTTAATAAACATCAACATCTTTTATTTATCTGCTTAGAAAAATGTTTCTGTTTTAATTCCAAGGTTTTCTTTAAACAACTTCACAACATTTGACTTGCTAATGTTTTTTTAATATATCATATCACTCTTAATAATTTAATTTGGGGTATGGCCCATCAAATCAAAACCACAATTCATGTGCCAAAAATTAAATTTATATTTATGTATCAATTTAGAACAATAAAAATTGAAGGAGTAAACTGAATATGTTCCAGGAGCTGTTTTGATGTGAATACACAGTCTAAGCCAGAGCTCGATCATTTTATTTTGAAAAATATTAAGATTACAGGAAAAATAATTTTGTACCAAAACAATTTTACTTTCTAAGATCTGAATATAACCAAATAATTTAGTATGCTTCATATTTTTCCATCTGATATTTGCATATATGTGTTTGTTATCTAAGGATAATAATGTTTAAATAGGAATAACATTTTATAGAGCAAGATATCACAGAGATGAGTTGTGTACAAATAAAGCACAAATAAACTAAGGTTATCTAAAAGTATAATGAACTGTTGATTAATAATACATTAGCAGTTAACGCAAAAATCAAATTAGTCATCTAAAGAAGTTTGCATATATATGTTTCCCTTGTCATTGATGAGGCTGTAATGGGTTTTAAAGCAAGTATGCCTGTACGATAAGTTCATTTGGTATTCAGTGTAATAGCACATGCAATAATGAAGTCATTTGGCTTCCATTATATAAACATTAGTTAATGGATACCTATATTAAAATGCAACTCTATGTTCATATTTATTTATGTCCTCATTTGTACACAGTACTAAATCTTTAAAGTTGAGCTTTCATGCAGCTTGTTGACATTTATAACTCTGGATCTTGAGTAACTTTTATGGACAAAAACATCCCATTATGTTGTTTTAGATTCCAAGATAAACAGAAGTTGAATTTGTTAAAAACAGTGTCCTTTACAGTTATTACCCAGTTGTCTAATCTTATTTTCTCCCTCTCATTTTTTGCTGTTTTTTTAAATGCTGAAGTAGGCATTCACAATAATATCTTGAGAAATATCCTACTATGCAAGATCTTTGATATGTTTGATTTTATTTTTTATCTTTCAAGTTATTTTCCCTTTCTATTACTTTCACTGAACACCTCTTTTTTTCATTTAAAGATCATTAAACACAAATAAAATAAAAGTTGATATTTTAAAATAAAAATATTTTCTTTTCCAGGAACTTCTACATCTGGAAAGTACTGATTAAACAATGACAAGTACTTTCTGCTTCTTTTTGTATTGGAGACATTGGTTATTTCCACCATGCGAGGTAAGTATAAACTCTCTTTTTGTGGGGAGAGCAGAATTGTGCTAGCAATTTTTCCCCACATTTGTGCTTCTAAGATATTGTCCTTCTCATATTTTGAAAACACCAAATACATACTAATTTCCTAATTTCACAAAACAAGCATACACAATCAACATATTAAATTTTTTTGTATATGTTCAAAATTTTTTATAAATCCTTATTGTATACTTATATAACAACATAAAGTTAAAAACAAACTGTGTAGGTGATTGTAACAGTGTACAAAGTAATTATAATTTTTGAATACAAATTGTACAACAGGATCATAGAAAACCTGGATTAATCTTCATTATTCATGGGCTGTTATAGAGAATTCCAAGATAAGTGTTACTTAAATTATGGAGAGGATAAAAGTTTGAGATTGAACTGTTCTCAAAATGCCTTCTCTGTGTAATGAGAAAATTCTAAGTGCCAAGCAAAGCTTCAAAAGTGTTAAGAAAGAAAGAAGTAGAGAGTTTGGTAGAAGGAACTTGTACCTAAAGTATGGAATTGGTAAGTCTCCTTGCATCTGGTCACTTCCTTCACCTTTCTCCAAAACTTTTGCCTATAAACCTATCCTCCCTTCAGGTCTCATAATCTAAGAGGAAGCCCTCTCTAACCCTTTGGTTGGGTTATCCTCAGTCAGATTCTCATATCTGCTTCTGCACTTAAACTA
Organism: Eulemur rufifrons; assembly: GCF_041146395.1. Classification (NCBI taxonomy): domain Eukaryota; kingdom Metazoa; phylum Chordata; class Mammalia; order Primates; family Lemuridae; genus Eulemur; species Eulemur rufifrons. The sequence continues at coordinate 63,922,253 of NC_090984.1, forward strand.
ATGTCATATCTTGTTCTGTTTTGAATATATATATGTGTATATATATGGAACCACAAAAAACCTAAAATAACCATATCTTGTTCTGTTTTGAATATATATATGTGTATATATATGGAACCACAAAAAACCTAAAATAACCACAGTCATCCTAAGCAAAAAGAATGAAACTGGAGGAATCACATTATCTGATTTCAAATTATACTACTGAGCTAGAGTAACCAAAACAGCATGTTACTGGAAAAAAAACAGACACATAGAACAATGAAACACAATAGAGTCCAGAAATAAGTCCGCACGTCTATAGTAAAGTTATCTTTGACAAAGTTGCCAAGAACATACAGTGGGGAAACTACAGTCTCTGGGAAAACTGGATATCCATACACAGAAGAATGGATACACACACACACACATGCATACACACATATCCATCCATTGGATATCCATGTATCTCTTGCAATATATAAAAATAAAATAAAAATGGATTGAAGACTTAAATGTAAGACCTGAAACTATGAAACTACTGAAAGAAAACATTGGGAAACATGCCAGGATATTGATCTAGGCAAGGACTTCTTGAGTAATAACCCCACAGCACAGGCAACAAAAGCAAAATTGGACAAATGGGATCACAGTAAGTTAAAAAGTTTCTTCACAGCAAAGAAAACAATCAACAAAGGAAAGAGACATCCAAAAGAATGGAAGAAGATATTCACAAACTACCCATCTGATAAAGGATTAATAACTAAAATATATAAGGTGCTTCAACAACTTGATAGAAAATAATCAAATAATTTGATTAAAAATGGGTAAAGGATCTGAATATACATTTCTCAAAATAAGACATAAAAATGGCCAACATGTACATGAAAAAATGCTTAATATCATTAGTCAACAGAGAAATGTAAATCAAAACTGTAATGAGATATCCTCTCACCTCTTTTAAAATAGCTTTTATCAAAAAGACAGGCAACAACAAACGCTGGTCAAGATGTGGAGAAAGGGGAACCTTTGTACACTGTTGGTGGGAAAGTACATTAATGAAACAACTATGGACAACAGTATGGAGGTTCCTCAAAAAACTAAAGATAGGCCGGGCGCGGTGGCTCATGCCTCTAATCCTAGCATTCTGGAAGGCCGAGGTGGGCAGATCGTTTGAGCTCAGGAGTTCGAGACCAGCCTGAGCAAGAGTGAGATCCCGTCTCTACTAAAAATAGAAAGAAATGATCTGGACAGCTAAAAGTATATAGAAAAAATTAGTGGACATGGTGGCGCATGGATGTAGTCCCAGCTACTTGGGAGGCTGAGGCAGTAGGATCTCTTGAGCTCAGGAGCTTGAGGTTGCTGTGAGCTAGGCTGATGCCACCGCACTCTAGCCTGGGCAACAGAATGAGACTCTGTCTCAAAAAAAAAAAAAACTAAAGATAGAACTACCATATGACGTAGCAATCCCACTGCTGGGTATATATCCAAAGGAGGAAAATCCAGTATATGGAAAAGATACCTGCACTCCCATGTTTACTCCCAAGTTTATTGTGGCACTATTCCTGAGTTCAGATCATATTACAAATCTATGGTAATCAAAACAATAAGGTAATAGCATAAAAATAAACACATAGACCAATGTAACAACATAAAGTGCCCAGAAATGAACTTACATATATACGATCAATTTATTTTTGACAAAGACACCAAAAATACACAATGGGGAAAGGATAGTCTCAACAGTAAATGATATTTAGAAAATTGGATACACACATATAAAGGAATGAAATTGGACCCTTATGTTACATGACACAAAAAGTCAACTCAAGATGGATTAAAAATGTAAATATAAGATCTAAAAAGACAGAAGTCTTAGAACAAAAAAAAGGGAAAAGCTCCTTGAAATTGGTTCTTGGCAATGATTGTTTTGGATATGATCCAAAAGCACAGGCAACAAAAAGTAAAAATAATCAAGTAGGTCTAGATAAAATTAAAAGCTTTCTTCACAACAAAGGAAACAATCAACAAAAATGAAAAGTCAATCTAAGAAATGGGTAAAAATATTTGCAAATCATATATCCAATAAGGACTTAACATACAAAATATATAAGGAACTCAAACAATTAAATAGCAAATAATAATAACAATCCAATTAAAACTAGGCAAACGACATGGATAGACATTCTTTAAAATAAGATGTGCAAATGGCCAATAGGTAAATGATAAAGTACTCAATATCACTGATCATCAGGAAAATTCAAATTAAAACCACAATGAGATATCATTTTATACCAGTTAGGAGAGCTATTCTCAGCACATCAAAGATGGCCTGTTGGTGAGATTGTGGCAGAAGGCAATCCTTGCACACTGTTGTTGGGAATGTAAATTGGTATAGCCACTATGAAAAACAGTATGGAAGCTCCTCAAAAAATTAAAAATAGAACTCCCATAGGATCCATCAATCCCACTTCTGGGTAAATATCTGCAGGGAAGTAAGACACCATTTTGTAAAGATATCTCCACTCCCCTGTTCATTATTCACAACATTCAAGATATGGGAACAACTTAAGCACCTATTGACAGATGAATAGATTAAAAAATATGGTTAATATGCACAATGGGGTGTTATTCACCCTTAAAAAATGAGAGTAATTCTGGCATTTGTTACCACATGGAGGAACCCAGAAGACATTAGGCCAAGTGAAATAAACCAGACACAGAAAAACATTATATCACTTAAATGTAAAATCTTAAAAAGTTGAACTCTTAGAAATACAGATAATATGATTCCTACCAGGTGGCTGGGGTTGGGGGAAATCAGGAGATGTTCACTAAAGAGTGAAAACTTTCAGTTATAAGATGAATAAGTTTTGGAACTCCAAATGTATATAATATAATGGTGACTATAGTTAATAATAATGTATTATATACTTGCAATTTCCTAAGATCTTAAGTGTTCTTATCATGTGCACACAAAAAAAAGCATAACTGTGAGGTGATGGATATGTTAATTAGCTTGATTGTGGTAATAATTTCACAATGTATAAGTATATCAAATCATCATGTTGTATACTGTGAATATATAAAATTTTTATTTGTCAGTCATACGTCAATAAAGCTAGGAAAAAAAACCTCAGTAGCTACAATCTCTAGGGGAATGCAGATTGGAGACCATGTTGCTTAAGGGCATGGAACTAATCTGGGCTCACATCTAGTACTATTATTACAGTATAAGATGTGACCTCTCTGATCTTAAAAGTTCTTAAAATCTTCACGTGCATGTTGTGAGAAATGAAATGAGAAGTACATATATCAGACACCCATCACAGAGTCAGAGGTAAGTAACTAGTTGTTATTATCAACAGTAGTAACAGTATCACAAGGTCAGGAAAAAAAGTCATAATGCCCTTTTCAGCTCTAAACTCATCTATTTTTTTTTTACAATGCTTTCCACTTGATAGACCCAGTGCAAGATGGTCATATCCAGAGGCTTTTAAATTTTAATCACCGCTGATGAATTATATAGTGCAGATGCTGCTCTGAAGGCAGCTTTTGGAATGGAGACTAAACTTTCACTAGTGGTTGGAAGGGGATAAATTAATTTATCTTTTCATCTCGGGTGAGCCCTTGGAGGAAACCATTATCATAAAACATTGTAAATCTATAGACTTGGCAGCTTTTGCCCTGCAGAGTCTCGGGACTTGAGTAAATATGGAGATTTAGAGATTTACTGTCTTTTCCTTTGAAGAGGTGATTTCCCTTGGTAGGGAAAGATGGACATGGCAATAGAAAAAAAAAAAAAATCTTGTTTTAACTTTGAACCTGAATCAGCTTTGAAATACATATATCTCTTTACCAGGCTAGCACTCATAGCTGCAAAGCCGTTTTTATTAAATTACAATATTAAACTTTAGAGGAAAGATGAGCTGGGGGAAAAAATCTTACTCAATATATGCACCTATCTTGAATCAACATTAAAGTCTGCACATCATTATCAACATTTCCTCTGAGGCCTGATGAGACAGAGAAACATCATTAGTATACATCATCAAGCCAAGAAATTGAAAATGGGAAAATAAAACTATTCAGCCTAAAGTCAAAAGTTGCATTTGTTTGAAATAAGCAAAAAAAGTTTTTAAGAAAATGTTTGAGTAAGATCCTCACAATAATTATGACGATCTTTATTTAAATCTATCATTATGAGGTACACACAATTAAAGCCATTATATATTATGTATATGCACATAGGTATCCCTTAATTCAATAGAACCATTTCATAAAGTGTCTCAAAAGAATGCATAAAGGGGGACATCTATTCATTTAAGAGAAGAAATCCTTGAAGTTAATAAATTTTTCATCTGAAATCAATTATAGCCTGTAAAACTAAAATAGGATACAAGCTCAATGGAATTATTTAAATAGAACAAAAGAGAATAAACTATGGAAAGTAAATTTTAGAAGCTATGTGCTGATTATTCATAAATGGGAAACCTTGTAACTTAAGATAGGTTGGTGTGTATGAGTGTATAGGTGTCTGTGTGTATGTGTGTGAGAGAGAGAGAAAAAGAGAGAGATATGTGTCACAGAGAGAGAGAGTGAGAAAGACAGAGAGACAGAAAGGAAGTGAGAGAGATGTATGTACATGATCATGATCCAAGCTCTCCATGTTTATTGCTATTGAGTAGAAGGAGGCTAAGGTTTTGCTCCCCTGCCTTTTGTCCCTCTTTTCATTAATACCCTTGAAAACAAAACATTAAAACTTGGTTTAAAAGTGTAGTAAATTTGTCTTCTTTCTGGTATGGGTATACTAACAGAGAATTAATCAAGATAATATGGAATTCATAAAAAAAGAAAGCACATGAGAATATCAATATATTCTATATATAATCTAAATAACAATATCTATAGCGACAGTTTTCAAGAACATAGTCCAGAATAAATATTTTGTGCTTTCCAGAAGATCATCAAGAAAATACTATAGCATTAATTTCATTTAACACTGTTTAACAAGTTTAGTTTCAGAGATGGATTATTTACAGATCCCTTACATCTGGATGGTTCTGCCTCCCACAGAAGTTAACACTCCTCTCAAAACAGTCTTCTCTCCTCTCAAAACAGTCTTCTCTCTGTATACCTAGGAGAGCTGTGCTACTACTCTCTCACTGTTTCTGTTTTAGCTCCTGGTGCTCACTAGGATTGTCTTTAAAATATCCTAGGAAATAGAGGTTTTATTGTGTTTCCTGAAGCTTTGTCTGGTACAATTTAATTTATCAGGTATATGATTATGATTCCTGTAGTCATTTGGGGGATTATAAAGCCAAAGAATAAGTGTGAAAAATATCACAATCATATTTCACTTTCCCTGCTTTACTCTCAGTCCTTTGTTTATATCCTGTACTTTGACAACTTATTTCAGATACAACACAGGGCAAAAAAAAAAAAAAAAAACAACATCCAATCCTCAACAAAGAGCAGTCTGCCACTGTGAAAAACAGCAGTAACTTTCTACAAATATTCCTGTTCTATAAAGTTTTAAAGATATGTTCCTAAAAGTCTGATTCCAAATATGTTCCTATTACTGTTTTCAAGAACATAGACTGTGTTGTGTGATATTTTTGTATCATTCAATGACAAAAAAAGAAAATAGGGTGTGTATTAATTTTATCATATATCTATTGAGCTAAACATGTTATACAACACATACCTTCTATTGTTAAAATAGTTGGAAAATTTAAATCTTAGTGACTCTATGACTTTTTCTGTAATGATATTATAGGACATTTTTACTAAAGTGGATATTGGAAAATTGTAGTCTTTAGGAGTAAGAGTATTTATCATCTGAATGCAAGAAAAATAAATTGAAATGTTTATGAATATTACATATGACCAAAATGAAAGAATCTCCTTAAAAATATTTTTAATATCTATTATAAGCAAAATATTGGAAAGTAATCACTAGAAGAATAAACACAATCTACATGAGTTTCTTATCTCTTAGACAATGGTGAAAATAATACAGTGAACATTAGAAATATGTTTTAGCTGTGCCTTTGGAAAGAGCAATTAATAATTTGTTAATAGCTTATCACTTCTAGAGTACTTTTGAAAGCCTATATATTTTTTATGTTTGTATAAGTACGGGAAAATGGTTGAAAAACACATAATAGGCTGGTTTCTAGAACTGTGTGAGGGAGTCATGCATGCCTCCTTGGATGCCTAAAGAGAGTAGGAAAAAGGGAGAATCAGGCAGAGAATAGGGTATTGACTTGCTTTACTAATTCTTTACATTATTTTACTACATATAATAATATGTTTTTCAGGAAAAGTATAATATAAACATGATTAAAAATAATTCATAGTCCTAACCTAATGGTTTTCAACCAATATTTCAACAGCAGAATTCTTCTCTTTACTCTTTCTTTTCTGCCTTCTGCTTCTCCATCTTCTGTCTTTTCTTTCTTTTCCTCTCTCTCATATACCTTCTCCTTTTATTTCTACAAGTGGATAAATAGACCCTTACATAAAACTTGGATATATAAACCACAGATGAGAACCAAAGCTATCAAGATTAAAACACACATAAGGGCAGGACACCACATTCTACATATCCATTAATTTCAAATACCTCTATTCCTGTCCATAGAGTCCCAGGCAATATGGAGAACCATAGCATTTTCCAGAATTCAGTTTGAAAAATATATCTTTAACTAAAAGAAAAAAAATGCAGCAATGGTAGTATTTCACTTACCACTTCTGACCTATCATATAGTTACTTTAGCAATGAAGTTGCCTGCCTACAAATTCCGATAATTCCATTAAGGCAAAGATAAATTCTTCCCACTCTAAATTCATCTCTAAAATTTCAATCTGTCTTTACCTATGAAGCTAAATGTTCCATATTAGCTTCTTGGTGAACAAAAGGTGTCACTTGAATTCCTAAACAATGTTATTCAAAATCTTCCAGTAATCATGTCACTTTCCCCAGTTAATAGAAAATGCTCTAAAAATGATATTCTCATGTTTCAGTAAGTAGACTTATTCAGTTACTTCTCAGATCACTTGCTTGTTTATAGAAAACAAATATGCCACCTGACATAATCTAAAAGACGTTGAAGTGGTGAAAATGTGTTCATTGATACCTTTTGCTCTTCTACTTCAACATCAGTAGTCTTGTAATCTATGTTTATAGGTACAGCTGAGTAAATCAGTTTCAAGTTATGAATAATCAAGTTTGAAACAATGCAATACTTCTGGTGGTGATAACCATGTGAAACCCAGGAAAATAGAAAGTCTATGTGGAGAAAAGGGAGAAACATAACATATGCTCCTTGTGATAATATCTTATGTACTGTATTCTTAAAAATAATTTATTTTTTATCAATGATTTTTATGTATTGCAAATATGTTCACTAGAGGAAGTCTGAACAACTAAAGAAAACACAAAAAGGAAAAAAAATCTCTTAGATAACCTCTGTTAAAACATTGGTTTGTTTGCTGAACAATTTTTGTTTTCTATTTATACATAAAATATAAATTCTAGTACACGTAAAATTATTTTAAATTTATATTATGGGTATATAATTTTGTAACTTTTAAAGTTAAATTACATCAGGTACGTTTCCCTATATTATTAAATATTCATTTAAATATGGTTTTTAAATAACTTCTTTGCAGTCCATAATACCATGGCTTATTTAATCATTCAACTATTATTAGGCATTTAATCATTCTTATATTTCAGTATTATGAACAGTGCTTGATAAACATCTTTGTACATAGATCTTAGTTTATATCTCTGATTATTTCTTTGTAATAGATTACTACCAGTGGAATTACTTAGAAGAACACACATATATATATATGTATATTTTTTTTTTTTAAGGCTTTGGGATTTTGCTGCCAAATTGCTCTTAAGGTTTTACCATTTTATAGTCATATCAAAGGGTTATTCCAGGAAAACTTTCTTATCTGGAGTAAAGGATATTTTCTCCAAACAGCATTCTTTTTCTTTGTTTTATTTTTGTAATAGAAACATTTAACATAAGATTTACCTTTTTAACAAATGTTTAAGTGTACAGTACAATATTGTTAACTATAGGCATGGTGTTGGTTGATGAGAAGTTGCTATTTAACTAGTACAAAATTTCAGTTATGCAAGATAAATACATTCTAGAGATCTACTGTAGTAGATTGAAAAATGAATTTCTCAGCTTATTTACTCATTTTTCTCTCTAAGAAGTCCATCTTCATCAATTTTTTTATGATTATTAAACAAGATATTTTTACAGTTCATCCTCAAAATGTATGCCTCTGAGAGTAGAGGATTTATCTTGACTTTCGCCTTCTTTATTATATTTTCAATATCAGTGTTTATAGGAAGAAATTATTAAAAAACAGATGGTTTAAGGAAAACCAATATATTGCATAAAATTGTAATTTTGATTACCAATTTTTGATTGACTATTTTTATATATTTTTGGCAAGCTTGATGGCATCTAGCATCTTGAATAATAAAAGTGAAAAATAACTGAAATAATCAAGTATTTAAAAATACTCTGACAATATAGTATTCAAATAAATCCATGAAGATATCACATCCAGAATACAAGTACAAAAAGCTATGAAAAATAAAAAAAATACTAAAAAGTCTTAGATATTATGAATATAATTGATAAACTGCTTTTTAAATAGAAGGTCTAGAAAGAAATGAATAACTGTCTGAAAAACAATTCAAAAGTATAAAGAAAAAAATACCAAAAACACAGGATACATAAGCAATCTATGAGCTTCAATAACTGATGAAAAGGGAGGAGTAAAATTGGACCATGATATATCAAAGAAATATTAAAAGAGATTTTTCCAGAAGTGAAGACATAAATCTTCAAATTGAAAGATTCCACAAAGGGCCCAGAAAAATGAGTGAAAATAGTCTCATACGTGGATCCCTTATTATAAAGCTTCAGAGTACCAAAAATGAGATCTAAAAGCCTCAAATGAGACAAAAAAAAGCAATAAAGGATGTTTATATCCCTTTGGTTTTAGCAGCTGCACAGTGTACTGATGACAATGCAGCAATTTTATCAAAATTGTGAGAGCAAAAACATTTTTAATCTAGAATCTTATTATTCACTTGTCACAATATTATATAGCTAGCTATATTTAGCCACGCAAGGATTTGGGAAGTTTGCCTTTTATATACTTTGGCATAAATTATGCAAAGAATCACTCCAACAAAAGAAGATTCATACCACGAAAAGCAAACCTTGTCTGTAAGGGGGCAGTAGTTTCAACTCTGACAAGAAGTGAAGAAAAGTTTCACTGTGACTGATGTCACCAAGAGTGGGGGGAAAAAAGGATTCATGGGGAGCCAGAGAAATCTGGCTCTAATATTCGGGAAGGGAATCCTCAAGGATATAGGGACCAGATTAGAGAATATAAAAGTCTGAGAGTTTGTAAACACTCAGGAAATGGTTAGAGTAATAATAGTTTTATTTAACAACATAGGAATTTATTATTAAAAAATTTGATGTGGAAAAAAATCAAGAGAAGAACTACGTAAGAGTAATACTAATATGACTGTAATTATCAAATATTTGAAAGAGAGAAAGGAATGAGTAATGTAAGCAAGTTAAATTTTATCATTTATTTTAGGAAATCAAGAATATAATCGATATTATTTAATACACCAATTGCCTTATTACTAAAACAGATTTATGGAAACATTTGTGTGTATATGTGAAGTAGATTTCTTTGACCCTACAATGAACATATACTGTAACACAGATAAAACAAACAAAAAAAATAGTTAAAAGTACATGATGACTGCAAAAAGCACTCAACAAATAAACCTCAGATAAGTAAACATCATATTTTTTTCATTAATCAAATAAAGAGTAGCCTGAGTGAGACTTGGTGGCAGGGGGAAGAAAACGGAGAGTGTAGGTACTGATGCTGTTTGCTGATGTGTGACAGTGAGAAGGGAAGTAAAAGAACAAATGTCCAGGATTTGCTCAGGAGTACACAGTCCTACTGGGTAAACTATTAAAATACAACAACCTCTACTATACATTGTCTTACCAAAAAGGTACTACTTAATTATTTTTCACTAGCATATGCAAACTGATTCCTTATACACAGTTTTATATTCAGACGGTGAGTTTTGAGTAAAAATTATGTGAGTCATTTTAGTGAATGTTGAGATAGTGAAAATTAAAATAACAAGGCATACCTAAATTAATTGTAAATATTTATAAAATCACATGTCATTCTTGTCATTTAATTCAATAAGGATTTACTTTTCTCTATTATGTGTTTTGTGTTTTTTTTTTTTTCCTTAGTTACATACTAAATTAAGATTGTAAAATTTTTGTTTCTGGAACACAGATAAGTTTCTAGTTTTCCATCTAGATATAACCTACATACACTGCTTTACTTATTGTTGTTTTAAAGAATATCATATGACCTGGAAGATACTGAGGTTCCTTTCTTTATTATTTACTATTTGTTAAACTATTAATTAATATTCTTGCTTAAAAACTGAACTTAGAATCACTTTATCAGGCTTATGAAATGTTCTATGACATTTACTTATGATCATATCAAAAACCTTTCGTCATTTTAAACACCCAATAAACATTATATACTCTCACCCATAACTCTGATGGTAGTGTGTCTATATATGAGAAAAAAGTTATCACAATGAAATTTTAGTTTAGCCATTATAAATTATTAGTTTATAAACTATTAGACTTATAAACTAGTATTGATTTAAAAATAACCAAAATAATTGGGATGGGGAGAATAAATGCAGGGAACAAAGAGCCAATGCTGGAGGAATGAATCTAAGAATAAATAATGAAAATGGTGAACCAAGAACAGATCCTTACAGAATAAAAAGAACAATTAATAATTAAAATTGACTCAACTAGAGAGTCTTAACAGAGGCCATGAGAAGAGACCGCAGAACATAATTCAATTCTGTAGATGTGTGAACTCTAAGGGACAGTTGTAATTTAGAACTTAATAATATTCTGGAAATTCTTTCAAAAGTATGTTTCTTTTTAACAACAAAACAACAGGAGAGGTCATTTCAAACATTCATACCATTTAAGTGGTAAGCCATGCCAATGCATGTAGGAAGTCCAGTTCTAGATTGTATGCTAAAAATTTCCCTCAATGTAGTAAACTATTTGAACTTTATTAATAAATAGTTGTTTTACCTAGACGTGGATGACTATAGCGGACAAATGATTAATAGGGAAGAAGAACTTAACTTTATCTCAAGGGCTAATTCTAAAAAGAGGAAACTTTAATTAGAGCTTGGCTGTGGTGGAAGTGACACACGACAGTGATTCCCAGTGCCAAGTGGGTCCTTGGCGTCACACAAGAAAGAATTCAGGAGCCAGGTGACAGTATAAAGTCAAAGTGAGATTTATTCAGAAACTATGGAAAGTCTACTCCACAGACAGAGCAGAGACTGGTTCTCCCTGGAAAAGAGAACTGACCCTCTGGTCCCTGTCACCTTTCTTTTTAAGCAATAGCTTTATTAGAGTCTTGACAAGGGGTAGAATATTCATGAAAGGGATGGTTTTTCCTGGAATCAGGGTGACACTCTATTTCTCCACCATCTTGGTTCTAGCCAGATGGAACTAGCCCTGCCTCCATCCTGTTTTGATTAGGATAATTTGAAACTCTATTTTGAGACTTCCTGACTCAGGCAATGCTGCAGCAGTGCCTAAAACAATGCCTAAACAATGCCTAAAGCAGCGCCCGAAGCAGTGCCCAAAGCTATACCTGACAGTTCCCAGTCTCAGAAGTGCACTGACGTGACCAGGTAGCTTTTCTCTTGAAAATTTTTCCAGCATTTGTGTAATAGAGAAATGTTTTTTTAAATATTTAATGAAAAAGATGATCATTTTATGTATGCATCAGGTTAATACTAAAAATCTAAATATTCAACAGTTTCAAGGACATGTATTTATAATTGTAGCTGCTAATGGCACTTGCTAAAGACTGCCTTTTAAATGTATGCCCAGGCCCCTTTGTCTCAAAAAGATCCATTCCATTCAAGCTCATATTTTGTAAGACTGTTATTATGTCTGTTGTGAGAGCATGATCGTCCCATATATATTTATGTCACATTGTAGATTATTTTACAATTAATAAATTTGTCTATGATTATAAAAGTAATACAAAATAAATTTAAAATTTCTATAACCTCTACCTAGAGGTAACCACCATAACTACATTGGGAAAATATATTCTAGCTACTTATGAAAAGACAGCTTAGCATTGTCATTCCAAATAATATATATCATACTTATATATTAATATGATTAGCTATTATAATTACTATTTTTAAAAAGTCAAATTATGTTAACTTGATCAAACAGGTAGTTAAAAATGTCTTTAAAACAAATATTTCTAATTGAGAAAGATATATTTTAATACAGATATATACACACATTCATATATACAGTCATATATAGGCATATTGTACATATCATATGTATTTGGAAATACAGGCTACCATACATCACTGTCAAGAGGATTAATAGAGATAATATATTTAAAGCATTTAAAGCATTTAGCTCTATACTTGGCATAGAATAAAAGTTCTAGCTATGTGTGCTTTCAGTTGCTACATCATAAATTGGACTACAATGGGCTGATATGTATTGTTCTCTTTATGTTGCTAAATAATATATGATATAATTAACATCATGTAGGAATCTTTCATAAAAAAATATTTTTACAGAAAAAAATAACTATCTGCAATATTCATTTTAATTGTAAATCCTTAAAGTTTTCTATTAGGCAATAGTTTAATGGTCTTATTTTAATTACTGCAAATTCCTAAAAGTACTATGGCTAAATGTGCAGTGAAATTATAATTTGCTGTTGTTTATATTTTCTTTTCTTTTAATTATTCCAGATTGAGATGTATTCTAGTATTTGTATTTTGTACATTGACTTTAACATGTAAATGATATTGTTAAAGTTGAAGAGTATTTTGAATGATATTGAATATTCATTTGCTGGTCACAAAAATTTTATAATACCAAGTATGAATTATATTATATGTCATATGACATACCTCAACCCTAAACTAAGGAAATCTTGAAGCTAATTCACTTTTAATTGATATGATCTACATTAAATATATCTTGTTAAAACTTCATTCATTCCCCTGATAACCTGGCCTTTTATTTTTAAAAAGTAATTCTTCCACAGCTTATGTGATTATGCCTACCTTTTCTACTTTTCTGGTATCAAACATTGTTGTCTTTAAAATCATCCCTGTAGCAAATATTTACCTTTCCAGAGCATTTATATTTCATTAACCTTCTCAAGAAGCACTTCAAAGAGTTCCATAAGTTTATTTAAATATATTACTTCTTTCTTTTATTGCCAATATCTTTCTCCTCTTTCCTGGTGATGTGAAGTGCTGTCACTATATGATTTTTGTTTCCTTTGAAATAATCAATTAATTTCTCCCTAAATTGTTTTTCTTCTCAATTAAAATAACAAGACATGTTAGCAATGCTCTGTAAGAATTGCTTTGACAATGTATGACTTACATATTGATTTGCTATAATTGTTTAGGTATATAGTCACTTCTGAATTTTCACTTGCATCTCTGATAAGCGTCTTGCAGAATAATGTTTTCCTTTCCTTCATCGAGACGTGTAATTAGGACCTCTTGTTTATTTCTCTGGTTAAATTAACTTTAAGGGTATTTGAGGAAGCATGCTGGTCATCACTTTGGCATATCCTTGAAGTAAAATTTAAACAATTTGCTGAAAATATTATTTCTACCATTTAAGTTAAACATTCCCTATAGTAAAGTTAGTGAAATACCTACCACTGGTACTGCTACTGATTTAGCTAAGTCTCAATAATATTTGTCATAAGTGTAATCCTCCTCTCAGGCAGGGGCTAAAAGTTTCCCCTTTTCCAATTATGGTCTTTACAGGCCATTAAAATACTATTTAGTGAGCTGCCACAGTAATTTGCTGAATGACATCCTAGTGACCTAGAAATATGAATGCAGATTCCTAAAATTCCATTGAATAACATATGTACTGGTTTGAGAAAATCTATTTCAATAGATAAACTGAAATAACCTTAAGTGAAATAGTGCATATTTACTAATATTATTATTAATTTTCTTTTCTCTAATATCCTATGCTTAGGCTAAGCTCTTTGATAGTAATTTAGCAAGTTTAATATGTATATTATAAATAGTACTTAAAATTTTTCTAAATGCATGTCAAGATTTTTGTTAAATCAATTGAAATTGATTTTGAAGTGAGAAAAGAGTACATAGATTAAAAGCAAGTTGAAGGTCATAGAAATGATAATGCAACTGTCATTTATTAATATTAATGAAACATTCCCCAAAATAATCATCATAGCCTCACAACTGGGTCGATATCTGTACTATAAATCTACAGAGGAAAAACCCATGATGTCATAAAGAAGTGATTAAACTCTAAGTTGTTTAAATCATCAATGAGGTTAGAATGAAAGTACTTAAAGAGCTCAAAGAGGAACATAGGCGGGGGGGGGGGAAGAAAATGATAAAATTTCGTATCTGATATTTGCATGCTTTATGCTATAATGAATTAATCTGTAGCAGAAGAAGCAGGAAAGCTTGAGTTCAAATGTGGGATCAGCTTCTAATTAGATAGGTGACCTTTGATAATAAAGATTGTAATAATAGTCTGATGATAATAGTAATAATTAAAATAATAATAATAAACAGTTATTAGGTGTGTTCTTCTGGTCAGATATTATATTAATAGTGCTCATGCATTCCATAATCCTCCTTACAGCCTACTTACAATGTTATCATCATTTTATAAAAGAGGCAATCAAGTTATAGGAAGTGAAAGTAACTTGCCCACATTCATACAGCTTGATAGTGGTGGAACTAGAATTTAAATTTAGAATGTGTGACCCCAGAAATTATACTCTTAACAGTATCTTATATTACGCTAAGTTCTAGTCATGTAACTTCTCTAAGTAAATTTCTTTACTTATTAATAGGAATTACAAATTAAAATGTGCTGGACTGCAGTGAGGATTCAGTTTTTCAATTAAAATATTTGAAGAATGTCTGCTATGCACTGGGAAATATGCTAAGTGTGGGGATGCTAATATTTTTCATCAGTTGGAATTTGTGGTATGATGAGCAATAATGACAAGCAAATAGGCAATTAGGACAAAATGTGACAACACATTCTTGACAATGCTCCTTTCCTCACCCCCGTATCTAAATATCACCAATTTTCTTTGACTCTACTTCTGATTTTTCCCTTTCTGTACTTATGCTATTGTTGTCATGCCTTATGATTTTGTTTGTGTTTTAAATTCTGCAATACATTATTATAATGATGGTATGAAGTCATTTATCTTTAAAAATGTTTAGGTCATATGGAAAAAAATATACATATTTTTCCATTTGTAGTGCTCTTCATTCTTATTTCCATTTGATTTTTGTTTTGTTTTATTTTGCTTTGTTTTGATTTGCTTTGCTTTGCTTTTAGTTTTCTCCTACCTGAAGAAAACATTGTAGTGGAGTTCTGCTAGTGATGTCTGAAAAACTCTATGTCACATGTTTTTGAGAGATATTTTACCACTTATAGAATTCTAGGTTGACACATTTTTCTTTCAGTATTTTAAAGAAGCTATTTCACTGTCTTCTCACTTGTATAATTTCTGTGAGAAATTATCCTTATCTGTGTTTTTTTTACATAACATGTATTATGTTAAATGTATGATTGTGTTAAGGAAAATGTCTCTTTCCTCTGGCTGCTTTATAGACTTTTTATCATTGTCTTTGAGAAATTTGAAAATGTTGTGTTTTGGAGTAGTTGTCTTGATTTCTCTTGTGCTTGAGGCTTTCTTATTGAGATTCTCGGACTATAGGTTTGTAATTTTAATAAATTTTGGAAAAAATTCAGTCATTATTTCTTCAAAAACTTTTTTGTCCCTCTTTCTCCACATCTAGTACCTCTTAACCCTTGGAGACTACAATTGCAAAGGCAATTGTATGAGGTCACTTGAAGTTGCTCTACAGCTCACTCATACTCTCTTTGCTATATTTTACTCTTTGTGTTTTATTTTGTATAGTTTCTATTGTTGTATTTCAGAGTTCACTGATTTTTTTGCATTGTCTAATCTGTTACTAATCCCACCAAGTATACTTTTTGTATCACACATCTCTAGAAGTTTAAATTAAAATATATTTTATATCTTTAATATATATATTTGATGTCTCTAACTTTTTGAATATAAGGAATTCATTGTAATAACTGTTTTAATATACTTGTATGCTAATTCTAAAATCTGTCTTAGTTTAGGGTCACTTTTGATTAATAAATTTTTTTCCTCAATATGGGGTATTTTTTCTTGCCTTTTTATGCCTTAACACTTTTTTATTGGATATAAAATATTATGAGTTTTACCTAGTTGGGCATTAGATTTTTTTAATGACAAAAATATTTTTGAGCTTTGCTCTAGGATGCAGCTGAATTACATAGAAACAGTTTTATCCTTTGAGATACTGCGTTTAAGATTTTCAAAGGAATGACTGGAGCCGTGCTAGGCATCTTTTGTGACTATGGAAGGCCAAGTATCCTCTATGGCTGAGGCATGATCCTTCTGGGTACTCCACCCAATGCCCTGTGACTCATGAGGTTTTCTAGCTGGTCTGGTGAGAATAGGTGCAATTTCTAGTTCCTGTGAGCACCAGACACTCTTCACTTTATTTCTTTCACTTGGTTCATTCCTCAGAGCTGGGTGGCTTCCTCATAGTCCTGCACTAATTAATTGTACATTGGATACTCAAAAGAGTACCCTCTGCAGACCTCCTGCATTCTCTCTTTGTGCCACTCTACCTTCTTTGATACTCTGAACTGCAAAATCTAGCTGCCTAGAAAATTCTAGTTTCCCCTGACTCTCTGGTCTATCTTTTCAACTCTGGGAATATTCCTGGATCTAGATGGATTATCCCTCCCATCTAGATCTAGGAAAACTGGGAGCTCTGTCAAGACAGTAATCTAGGGAGATTGTATGGTTGACTTTGGTTAATTCGCAACTCTTAGGTCCTTCTTATCCCACATTCAATGTTTCACAAACCGTTGTCTCACATGTTTCATCAGTTTGTTATTGTTGTTGTTATTTCAGGCAGTAGTGGAATTCAAGTCCTTGTGACTTATCTTGTCCAGAGTAAAGAAATTTTTTCCTCTTGGTGTTAGCCAGGTACCTGGCTATCTAGCTAACACTATACACATCCATCTGCCCTTATCATAACTGATCAATGAGATAAAAGTAGAAGTTATATGTGCACATTCTGGGCCTTGTCCCTTCCCCCGGTGGACTGATCGTGAAATGATGATGGAAGTTGAGAAAAACAGAACTACTACTTCACTGGCTTACACTGCTATCTCAAGGCTGTCAGCTGAGGAAATCCTTGTTGTCTGATGAAGCATTAAATTCTTGCTGACTTGTGTGAGTGAAGGTAGAGGAATAAGAATGAATAGGATACGAATTGAAAATAGTGGTTCTCAAACTTGACTGCATTTTGGATTCAACTGAGGCATTTAAGAAAATATATCAAGTCCTAGATTTCTCCTCAAGATATTTTTATTTAATTACTACACGGTATGATCTCGGCATCATGATATATAAAAACTTTACAGGTGATTCAAATATGCAGCAAAATGTGGTAACTCCTTCTCTAAAAAAAATATTAAAACTTAAAGAAAAGCAGAAGAAGATATCCTCAAAAAGGATACTAAAAAGTAATAGAATATGTGACAGGAGAAAATCTAGGAGAGTGTAGTGTTATGAACCATTTTTGCACATAACAGGCCCTAAAAAATAAATGTCTGTGTTCCAATTCTGGATTTCACACTTTGTCAAAATAACTGCATTTGAGAATGTGTTTATTTGAGTAACTTAAAGCACTCCCCTAAATCAGAACCTCAATATCATCATCTATAAAACATAAATAATAATCCATTCCATTTCATCTCATCACTATAAGGATAATAAGATATTTGGCAGTACCTTACAAACAATGCCATACCATTCCTAAGTGAGGTACTTAAAGTCAAATTATATTCCATTCCTGACTTCCTACATCACTAACTTTCATAGGGAAAAGGAGGCCTATGTCTAGGAAAAGTGACTCAGGAAATAGAAATTTGGAATAAATATAAATGACAGACAATTGTTTGCGTTTTCATTCTTTCCTAGTGGCATAACTTTATCATTGCTATAACTGCTACAAATGTTCTATTAATAAAGTTTCTTATTAAATTGGAAGTTGGTAGCAAGAAAAGACAATTGTGGCAGAAACATAGGTTCTCTCTCACTGTTGAACCTGCCATCACAAACTCAGAAAATGTTATGGAGTACTGACAGAAAGAGCCATCATGGTTCATGTCTAGAAGAACTCCAGACTGGATATTGGTAAAAGTATATGATTTTCATTCCTCCTAGAGACATTCTGCTATGTTCAGCCTTGGAAAGGTAGCATTAGGAGACTCACTTATTGAACCTCTTTATGGTTTACAATGACAAAAAAAGAGAGAGAGAGAGAGAGAGAGAGAGAACAGAAAAGAAAAAAACACCATAGGGAATAACCCTGCCTAGAGAAAAGATTAAAAGGGTGACTTAACATGTTATTTGCAACTCTAATTTCTTTGACTCCACTGGAATTAGGACTAGTGAAGTGATCTTGGCTGTTCTGATTAGAACACTTACTGAGAGCAAGCAATTAAATCCCAAGTGAATCAATAAATGGCTAGCAGTTTAAAGACAGTAAAATAGGGGCTTACATCATCGAAATATTGGACACCAAAAACGGAAAGACAGTGTAGCTACATAGAAATATTTAGAGGCTACACCTAGATTCTCATGACTTGACATTCCAAACTAGACTTAAAACAAATCCTGAACTGAAATTAGAAGAACTCAAACTAGGATAAACCAAAGAATTGCATCACACTGGCTTATTGGTGAAACATATCACATTTTTATAATTTGGAAAAAAATTTTCAATTTAAAGAAAGTCTGGTTGAATGGAAGAGAGGAGATATGAAAGTGTGGTACAAAACTGACAAATATATTTAGACACTTGGGAAGTGTGTGATTTTATTTTGTCTCAATTTAATATAACAATCTTATAAAGTAGTTTGTTATTGGAATGTCTATTTTAATACAGTTATGTTTTGTTCACCACTCCATAAATAATGTGTTATTAGGTGTCTGTATGCAATAAATATTTTTTTGTGAAATATGTGAGTGTTAATTAGCTTTAGTTCTACCTTTTAAGAAAATAGAATTCTTTTAGGGTAGAAAAAATATATATACATTTTAGATTAATTTAATATTAAAATACAAGATAGTAAATGATGTACACCACACAAATATATCATTAAAATTATATGGGTGAAAGACAATATTTGCAAAGCATGTATCTAATAAAGAATTCATATATACACTATATAAAGAACTCTCAAACTAAACAGTAAAAATCAAAGAGTCCAATTAGAAAGTGAGCAAAAGTCATGAACAGATATTTCATTTAAGAGGCTATATAGACAGTAAATAAACACATGAAAAGATGTTCAACATCCTTAGCTATTAGAGGAATGCAAATTAAAACCAGTACATGATATCACCACATACCTGTCAGATGTCTAAACCAAAACATATAAGAAACTCAACTCAATAGTAAGAAAACAACCCAATTAAAAAATGGACAATGGATCTGAATAGACATTTCTCATAAGAAGATATATAAATGGCCAACAGGTATATTAAAAAATGCTCACTATCATTAATCATCAAAGTAATGCAAATTAAAACCACAATGATATATTACCTCATATCTGTTAGAATGGCCATAATTGAAAAGACAAAAGTGTTGGTGAGAATGTGGAGAAAAGAAAACCCTTTTATGTTGTTAATAGGAATGTAAATTAGTATAGCCATTATGGAAAATAATATGGATCTTCTTCCAAAAATTAAAAATAGACTTATCATATAATTCATATCCAAAGGTAGTGAAATCAGTATTTTTAAGAGTTATCATCACTCCCATGTTCATTGCAGCATTGCTCAGAATAGCCAAGACGAGAGATCAACCTAAGTATTCATTGACAGATGAATGGATAAAGAAAATGTGGTATGTATGTTCAATGGAATACTTTTTGGACTTAAAGAGAAAGCAAGTCTGCCATTTGAGACAACATGGATGAACCTGGAGGTCATTATGTCAAATGAAATATGCCAGGCACAAACACCGTGTGATCTTAGTTATGTGTGGAATCTAAAAGAGTTGAACTCAGAAGTTGAGAATAAAATGACAGTTACCATGGGCTAAGGGATGGGGAATATTGGTCAAAGGACACAAAATTTCCTTTAGAGAGGAGGAAAAAGTACAAGAGAGCTATTGTACAACATTGTTACTGTAATTAATAACAATTTATTGTATACTTGAAAATTGCTAAAAGTTTTCTCACCACCAAAAAAAGTATTTGAGATAATACATATGTTAATTAGCTTGATTTAGTCATTCAACAATGTATACATATTTCAAAACATTATGTTGTACATAATAAATATATATAATTTTTGTCAATTAAAATATCCATCATATAAAATGGTAATGAAGATGCAGAAAAACTGGCTCGCTCATACATTGCTGGCAGGAATGTTAAATGGTATAGCCACACTAGGAAACAGTTTGGTGGTCTTTTACAGATCTAAACATGAATTTATCATATGACCCAGAGATCACACTCTTGTATTTTATTCCGGAGAAGGAAAAACACATATTTCCATAGAAACTGGTACACAATAGTTCATACCAGCTTTATTTGTAATAGCCCCAAACTAGAAAGGACCTCAATATTTTTCAATGCATAAATGGTTAAATAAACTGTAGTATGCCATGTCATGGAATATACTACTCAGCAATAAAAAGGAATGAACTCTTGATACATACAACTAGAAGTCATCTCAAGGGAATTATGCTGAATGAAAAAATTCAGTCTCAAAAGTTTTCTTGCAGTATGTTCATGTTTCCATCTATATAATATTCATTAAATAAAATTATAGAGATAGTGCATAGATTAGTGGTTGCAAGAAGTTTGGAACTGGTAGGTCAAAAAGGGTGTGTGGAAAGAAAAAGGTAGCATGAGAGAACCTTGTGGCTAGTTATGGAGCAGTTCTGTATCTTGTTTGTGACAATGATTATGTAAATCTGCACGTTATAAGATTACAGAGAACTTAACACATACATACACAAACATGTGTACACACATGTACAGCAAGACAAATGTGTGACTATAAAACTGGCAATCTGATAGTCTGTAACAAAAAGAAGAAAAAAAAACAGTGAAATCTAAATAAGCTGTATTAATTATACCAACTTACTGGTTTTGATATTTCACCATAATCTTGCAAAATGTTACCATAGGACAACACTGGGGAAAACTGGATGATAAGAAAATAGAACTATCCTCAACAGTTTTGTTTTTGTTTTTTCAACTTACAGTGAATCTGTAATAATTTCAAACATAAATGAATGGATGAATGAATGATACGGGTATTCAAAGTGAGGAAACTAGAAGTAATTTCATGGGAATGAGATGGAAAGAGGCTTTAAGGATAAGAAGGATTTTGCCTGGTAAAGTTTAAGAGCTCCATGTTTCAGACAGAAGGAGCATAAACAATGTATGTAGGTCATTAAATATGAAATGTCCAATTTCAAATAAAAAGTGCAGTTTATTATATCTCAAAAAAGAAGCAAACAATTAATCAAAGTATGCAGCTAAACTATCCACCCAGTTTTGCCATCTTAATGGTAGCTTGTGTTTGCCCACAGCGAAGAAGCCTCGAGAGCGAGTGGCCATGAAATCTCAAAAGGCGTTTTCTACAGTTTGTTGGAATTGAATATTTTTCCTTGCAAGAAGTGGTCCAAAGCCTGGAAGAAGTGATAGTTGGTGCAAGGTCTGGTAAATACAGCGGATGACAGAGAGTTTCCAAGTCCAGCTATTGTAGTTTGAGCAGTGTTGTTTGTGCAACATGTGGTCTAGTGTTATCTTGCAAGAGGATTGGCCTGTCTCTATTGACCAATCTTGGCTGCTTAATTGCAAGCATCCTCATTGTTTACTCCAAATGGTTGCAGTAGACATCTTCTGTAATCGATTGACCAGGTTTCATGAAGCTGCCGTGGATAATAGCAGCACAGGAGCCCTAAACAGACACCATTAAGTTTTTTGGATAAATATTTGGTTTGGGGCTATGTTTTGGCATGGCATCTTTATCCAGCCATTGTGCCAAACATTGTCTAAAAGAATCCATTTTTTATGACACATAACAATGACAGCAAAGAAAGGCAGGCTTCGAGACGATTTCTCTTCTGACACTTGTTTAATTCATGTGGAACCCATCTATTCAGCTTCTTTACTTTGCCAATTTTTTTCAAATAGTGCAATATTGTTGGAATAGTAATGTCAAACCTTGCTATGAATTCACATGTAGGTAGAGATGAATTTTCTTCTACTACAGCTTTCAGCTTATCAATATCCATCTGGGTCTAAGGTCAACCATGTGGCTTATTTTCAAGATTAAAATCACCAGAATGGAATTTCTCAAATCATCCACGTACTATGCATATCATAGCCACATCCTTCCCAAACACTTTGTTGATATTTCGAGCTGTCTGTGCTGTGTTGATTCCATGATGGAACTCATATTCAAAAATAACATGAATTTTTTACTTATCCATGATTTTACAAATTTTGGTCTAAAAAAAAATTGAAAGAGAATCATATGCCAAAACATGTGTTTGCAAGACTGAGGCTGTACCTTCATAATAAACATAAAAAAATATATGTCAAGGTGAAATGTCAGAGATATAAACTGTCAAACTGTACTTAAGGAAATCGGACATTTCATACTTAATAACCTGAATCTTTTGATAATAAGCTAGAAAGGAAGCAGAGAGGAAATGAGGCACCATCATAAAAACCCTCAGAATCTGTCTCTAGCATAAGGAAGAAAAAAAAATACATTAAACTTTAAATGAACAGGTTGTCTTGGCACACAAGATAAGACATCATACTCAATTAAATTGTTATTCTCTACCCAGTCTTGGAGTGAGGAATAGAAAGAGAAAGTGCCAGGAAGAGACTGGCAAAATGGAAGGATGAAAACATCTGAGATGACTCACTGATACAAGCAGAGCCTTGGTGGCTCCATGCAGAATTAAGGAAGTGATTCCAAAGCAAGGCTATTTCTCTGGAGAAATAAAATTTTCTCCTAGAAAGACAGAGTAAGCCATGACATTGGGGATTTAATAAATTTCAGCTAGGGAACAAGAGTTTAGGACCTTTAACCAAACTACACTCCAGTTGAGTTCAGCTGCCTATTTCTACCCACTGAGGCTAGAGAAAAAGTGGGCACATTTAAACTCAATCCTCAAACAGTAGCTCCATATAATAAAGAATAGACAAGAGTGAAAGCATGGGGAAATCTAAAAACCATGGTAAGTATGAAATTATTTTATAGTAATAAGACAAGGCAATAAAATAACATACAAACAGATTAGAAATGCATTCCATAAAATATAATTTAAAAAATAGCAAAATATCCCTAGAATAATTCCATAGAATATGCAAGGGGAACAAAAATTCAAAACATTAAGAATCCATCAAGGAGATAAAAAAATAACATATTAAAATGAAATGAGAAATCCAGAATGAAAGAAATATATCTTTGGCCAAGATAACAGAGTTTACAAAATAACAAGAACATTAGAAACAGCAAAAAATAAAAGGCATAAGAGTTGGCTATATTGAAAAAATTTAAAACATTTTATAAAATCAAGGTTTAGTAAGGTTGTAGGCAAGATAAGCTTGACTCCTTTACTTTGTCTGTAACATTATAAATTGGTGTCACTTTTGCAAGGACATGTGGTAATATGGAGCAAAACTTACATTGTTTATATGACTTAACCCTAATCTCAAACTTTAATCTAAAATATATTTGCAGAAGCATGCCAAGTTATGAACAAGGAGATTTATTATTACACTAAAGCATCAAATTTTGTTTAGCATCAAATTTCTAATTTACATCAAATTGGAAACAACTGGTACGTTTCTAACTAGTGGTCTAGAAAAATATTATGCAACAGCTTAAAAACTGAGAAATAGCAATATATCTTTTATATGTATTCAAGTTATATGAGTAAGAGTCAAACATCTGAAGAAATAGATACAAATTTCATAAACATGAACAGTGTTATTGCTGACAAAGATGAGTCTAACAATACAGCATAAACCCCAGCCAATTAGCCACCTTATTTCCAGAATTAAACATACCCATGTCCCACCAAGGGTGCCCACACAGCAGGAGCCAGAGCCTGCCCTCCTCAGCCCCCTAAATTGAGGAACAAAATGTAAATGAGCTGAGAAGAGTACTCCCCAAAGAGGCAGTGACTGAGACACATATTTAGACTTTTTTCCTTAGTTTTACCAATCTGATAATTCACTGCTTCCTGAGGGAGAAGAAGTGAAAGAATAATAAAGTTTTATTCCTACCTGTATTCTCTAGAGGAATGAGTGGAAGCTTCCTTCTCTGCGAACCACGGCTAGAAACAACTAGAGAGGAATAAAATATTTCTTTTAATGGTGTGAATAAAGCAAGGTGTGACGCAATGTTACTTTACAAACCTTTTTATGCAATTAAGTGCATATTTCTCATTAGATATCTGACCTCATAAATGAAATCCAATCTGTATGTAGGAGATGAAAAATATAAACTTCACTTAAAGAGAACTAATAGTTCATACATAAAGATAATTATTCACTTATGGGCTGAAAAATTTCACATAAAAACATTGTGAAAGAACAAGTTTATCTTTAGCCTTCTTCACATTCCCACTTCTTATTCTATCTTTCCCTTTTGCTTACAGATCCCACTATTTTTTTCTTCTCTTGGCCTTTCTTTGCATCCATCAGGCTATCAGTGTCCTAACGTTTTCTGGATCTTCAACTCCTCACACAGAGCCTGGAGTTAGTATCTCATATCTTTACATATGCTAGAAAAACAGGAAGGGCCAGATTAAAGTAAACACAGGGTTTTGTAGAAAGATCTGGGTTTGAATTCTGTTCCTAGTTTTAGTTTTCTAATTGTTCTTGAGCAAGACATCCTTTGGCCCCATTTTTTCCCATGTGCAAAATGCAAATATCTAAAATTACAAAGGTTTTTATTATTAAAAAATTCTGGACACTTGGACATTTAATTAAATTATTATAATTGAGAAAGAGCAGAAAAAACTATGACATTTTTCTAATGGAAGCTATCAGGACTTAACAATTTTATATTAAATGGCTTATTTTTAGCAGAATTTTCCTTCCTAGAATCCTTCAATTATTACTCCAGGATATAAAGAAATATCCAAATATCTTCTGAACTCAAAATACCTAGCCCACATAGATATAGGTTAAATTATATATATCACAGCTGCATGACATTTATATTTCACCTCATAATAATCAGGAGACCCCAGAGTGAAATGGAGATTGGAGCCATCCTCAGTTCATAATTTGCAGTTCTAAAGTATTTTAAAATACCCATATGGCCATTTGTTTTGTTTGCCTAAAAACAACCGTTAAAAATTGAAAAAAATGTGTAAAAACCCCATATTTTATAAAGTCAAGGTGAATTAATTACTAATGAGCATTTAAGAGAAATGCCCAAATGATACCAAAACTGTGAAACCAATTCAGCTAGTTGGGATGGGGGTAGCAGATGAGGGTGCTGCATAGAAAGTTTAATACAGTTGCACGCTAATTGGCATAATACCAATTAATATGAGATTTGCTTTCTATAGACACAGCTCAGAGTTCCAAATTAAAATGCACCATACTGTGCCAGAAAAATATAAGAAATGCAAAAAATTTTTTTAAATAGATATTATAGTTTATTACAGATTATGAGTGAGAGAACTGTAATTTTGGAAATAAAATCTCATTCTTCTCCACTTGATCATTTCTTTTTCTTCTATTTTAATCAAACAACTCCAAACATCTGGAAATTTATCATTTAAGAAAATTGTGACCCTCTCCCTCTGGTAGAGTATATTGACATGTAACCATCAAAATTATTGGTTGTGAAACTATCTTAGAGGCCAAGCAATCCCATTCTTATACTTATCTACTTTATAATCCTTTCATTCTCTTTCTCCTAAAATGTGCTGATAGAGCTGACTTTATGTAAATGATACTAGCTACTATAATCAAAGAGATGCTCTTATGCAGGCAGCTTCCCCTTCCATTCTATGAACACACACCCATTCACACACACAGTCACGCATGTACACATAAACACATTATTCATTTTTAGAAATGAGCCTAATGATATATATATGTGTATGTGTGATATATATATATATATATATACACACACACACACCAGAAACAATACATTATATAGAATGACAGTTTATTCAGTTGTCATATAGCCTGCTGTCTGAGGGGAAGAATGTCTATCGTCTTCTTTCTGCAGCAGCAAAAGAAGAAAAAAAGCCCCTCCCTCCAATGTTTGTCATTTAAGTCCCAACTGTGTTGTAGCCTTTAACTGTGTAAGACAGCAAGACAGCACATTTTGTAGATTAAACCAATAAACTCACAAACATAAAAGAAACAAATCTCATAATTGCGAATTTCAATTAAAGGAAGGGGGATCAAAGCAAACATTCTGCTTGAAATTACACAGCTGCTATCTATACAAAATGAGAAAAACGTCTAGAGCCAGCCATAATTTTACAGAGGGAAAAAAAACATGCAGCAAACCCTGCAGTAGGACAGATTGTCTATGCTTCTCACGTCCCAATCAGTAATACAGAAATATTGAGTAATAAATTCCCTGCCTCTCTCGATCTGAAAAGCTCCCACCATCTGTGAAAGACAATTTGTAACAGCCTCAATATTAAGATTCAGTAAACAGACAATCACTCCCCTTGTGCCAAGCAGTGGCTACATTTGGAGAAAAGCATAAAGCAAAACAATTAGTAACACCAAGACCCCTCTATTACAAATTATCGAGCCACCAAAACAACTAGTTTCAATTGCAGCATTTCCCTTCAACTGGAGAGGAATGCAGGAGATTGTGCATATTTGGCAACCTCTGTGGCCCATATGTATGCCTCATTCTAATGTGTTGAATTATTATTGATGGCTGAGGCAGTTCTGCTCTGTTGGTGAACCAATAATGTCAAGGTAGTACCTGCAAGATTAATTATAGGAGAGAATAGGCTGAGGTTTCCCGGGACTGAGACATTAGTATAAACTGAGCATTAGTTTCAGGAGATTCAACAGACAACTGAACTAACGCCTCAAACATCGTGATGCACACTAAATCCCGGTAGCTGTATCTTAGCAGCACTTGGAAGCTTAGAAAAATTGTTATTAACCATGAGGTAAAACCCATTATGCATACTAAAAAAGTCAGAAAATGAAAAAATTGACAATTCTTCCCGAGTTATAAATTCAACCTGAGCTTTACAGATAGCATAGATGATACTACTTTACCACAAAGAAAAGTTGGCACCACCTTTTCAATGCCTTTGTCCTTGGTACGTGTAAAATGTGTGCTTCTCATTTACTGCATTTTCTAGGGTTTTGAGTAGGGTGACAAATCCCCCTGGTTTTCCTGGAACAGTCCAGTTCACATCTGATCTCCCAGAGTGATTGTTAAAAGCATACATATTTTAAACTGTCCTAGTTTGGATGAAAAGTTATATAGTCCCTTTGTTTATAAGGCATATGGAGCCTGAAGTGTTTTTTTCACTGTGGCTAAAGCAGTCTTTTACATACATATTTTATATGCTTATGATATATGGGTATTTGTGTACTTTCATGTGTTGGAAATGAAATTTATAAAGAGAAGATAGAATGTGAAGTCACACAGAAAGAACACAATGTTATAGTTTTAATTTCAGTGAAGTTCAACTCAGGTTCTCCTCTTAATTTTGCTAAATTTAAAGCTGTATAATATACAATTATATCATATATGTGTATATATACACATACATGTATGTGCAAATATATGTTTATGCATATGCATATTATATAACATTTATTTAATTCTTACTCTATGGCAAACACTTATCTAAGAACATCATATATTCTAATTCTTTAATATTTATATATTAATAAACACATGGTTCCATACATATTTTGTTAATATTTGCAGCTGAGAAAAATGAGGCATGGACAGATTCAGTATCATGTTCATGTTTACAGAATGAGTAAATAGTGGTGTTCAGATTCAAATTCAGAAACTGTCCTCAGTGTTCACCTTCTAGCCAGTTGACATGTTGTGTTGTAATTCATATGTGTGTGTGTTTAATGCATGCAATGCAAAGATTTATATATTATTCTCCCTACTATAAAGCATCTGCAGTATGCCAGAGAAAGCTAGCCGTGGTAACAAAAGTATGTAATGGCCAGAAGCTTATAACCACGTACTGCTGAATTTGTCATTGTATTAATAACTGGAAGGCTATTTTACATTCTAATACAGACTAATTATCTAAAAATAATTTGTTTTTACCTTGTGAGTTAATGCTATTCTCTACTTTCTCCCTATTGTCTCCTAAGCAGCAATCATAGGGCAAGTGAAAAAGAAATCCAAAATAGATTTAATCTATTGTCTTAAAATGCCGTAACTGTGGAGCATGTGATAGTTGGAAGTAAGTTGTCAGGCATCTCCACACAAGTAAAGACAAATGTCTTTGTCATTCCTGAACAGATAGGAGGGAACACTGTGCTTGTGAAGCAATGTTAATTCCAAGTAACTAGGATCGCATTCATATATACATATAGATCACCTATCATCTGCTCTCCTATTGAGAGTGTTTCCAGAGAAAATTTAGAATTTAAAGGGGCTTGCAGTCTGAATCTACCATATATGATTATACAGGTTAAAGGACGGTCTACTTTTATTCATGTGATTCATTCGCATGAGAAAAACACAAGAATAGAGATCACATCTTCTGCTAACAAGAGAATACGAGGACCAGCGGTCTTCCTGTCCATGATATTCTTCCCCAGATGCCTAAGATCACATTTATTATTTAAAAAAATTTAGAGGGTATAATTTTTTTTGTTATCTGAATGGATTGTATCATGCTAAAGTCAGGATTTTCAGTGTACCTGTCACCAGAACAGGGTATATTGTATTTGATAGGTAGGTTTTTATCCCTCACCCTCTCCCATCTTCCCCTTTCATAGTTTTCAATGTCCATTACACCACTTTATAACCATATATATCACTTATTTAGCTACCACTTATAAATGAGAATATGTGGTATTTGTTTTTCCATTCCTGAGATACTTCATTTAGGATAATGGTCTCCAATTCCATCAAAATTGCTGCTATATATAGATAGATAGATAGATAGATAGATGCTAGATAGATATACACACACACCACATTTTCTTTACCCACTTATCAGCTGATGGACATGTAGGTTGATTCCATATCTTTGCAATTGTGAATTATGCTGCAATAAACATTCAGGTACAGGTGTCATTTTTATAAAATGACTTATTTTCCTTTGGGTAAATATCTAGTAGCAGGATTGCTGGATCAAATGATAGGTCTACTTTTATTTCTTTGAGCAATATCCATACTACTTTCCATAGTGGTTGTACTAGTTTACATTCCCACAAACAATGTATAAGTGTTTCATTTTCACTGCATTCTTGATGCCTATTGGTGTTTTGACTTTGTAATAATGGCCGTTTTGACAGCGGTAAGGCAGTATCTCATTGTGGTTTTAATTTACATTTCCCTGATGAGTAGTGATGTCGAGCATATTTTCCATATGTTTGGCCATTGTCTATCTTCTTTTGAAAAAAACTCAGTTTATATCTTTTGCCCACTCTTTAATGGCATTATTTGTTTATTTCTCACTAATTAGTTTGAGGTCTTTGTAGATTCTGCAATTAGTCCTTTGTCGGATGTGTCGTTTGTGAATATTTCCTCTATTGATTATTTCCTTTTCTGTGCAGAAACTTTTTCATTTAATTAAGTCCCATTTATTTAGTTTTGTTGCTGTATTTGATTTTGGGGTCATACTCATAAATTCTTTGCCTAGGCCAATGTCTAGAAGAGTTTTTCCCACATTTTCTTCTAGAACTTTTTATGGTTTCAGGTCTTACATTTAAGTCTTTAATTTATCTTGAGTTAATTTTTTTATATGGTGAAGGACAGGTGTGGGGGCAAAGATAATACTTCTCCTTCACCATCAGAATATTCACTGAAAACAGCTCACAATAAAGAAGATTAATAAGAGAGAATCTATGAAGTTTATTTAACATGCATACACAGAAAGTCCAAGAAAATGAGTATTCAACTCCCCAGTGGGGTTCAGGAGCTTTTGTGCCTTTCTGGTAAAATGGGTTATGGGAGGGACAAAAAGGGGAATTCTGTTAAGGACAATAAAGGATTACTAGGGAGGATGAATAGATATTTGGAAGAATGAATGGATGTGGGAAAACAGATTGACTTGTAAATGATTCTCTTTGGAAATTAAATTAACCCAAGAGACAGATATCATTTTTAAAATAGCTTGGACCAGGTATAGTTGTATTCTTGATCTTCCTTCCTAAAATAAATACTGAGGTAACAGGGAGAGGAAGGAAAGACAATCGTTTTCCTACATGGATCTGAATCTCAGGCAGATAAAAGAACTTCAAAGGTTTTGGGAGAGCTGATGGTGGAGGCTGGATGAAGTTGAGAAATGTCTTGAGTTATTCAATCAATCCAGTATGTCAAAATGCCATATTTTTGGGTAAAATATTTCTAATTTCCTTCATAGGGATCAGGTTTCATTCTTCTGTGTGTGGCTATCTTGTTTTCCCCACACCATTTATTGAATAGGGCATCATTTCCCCAGTGTATGTTTTTGTCTGCTTTGTTGAAAAGCAGTTGGTGTAGCTGTATGATTTGATTTCTGGGTTCTCTATTCTGTTCCATTGGTCTGTGTGTCTACTTTTATATTAGTGCCATGATGTTTTTGTTACTATAGCCTTGTAGCACAATCTGAAGTCAGGTAATGTGATGCCTCCCTATTTGTTCTTTTTGCTTAGAATTGCTTTGTCTCTTTGGGGTCTCTTTTGGTTCCACATAAAGTTTGGGATTATTTTTTCTAGACCTGTGAAAAATGACATTGGTGTTTTGTTGGGAATTGTGTTGAATCTGTGAATGACTTTGGGCAGTATGGACATTCTAACAATATTTATTCATCCAGTCCATAAGCATGGGATATTTTCCCATTTGTTTGTGTCATCTATGATTTATTTCATCAGTATTTTGTAATTCTCCTTGTAGATATCTTTTACCTCCTTGGTTACAAAATCAATGTACACAAATAAGTAGCATTTCTGTATACTAATAACAGTCAAGCTGAGAGTCAAATCAAGAACTCAATACCATTTAAAATATCTGTAAAGAAAATAAAATACCTATGAATATACTTAGGTCACATTTAAAAGAGTAACTTAAGCAACAATTAGGAAGAATCTCTCACTCTTCTAACATCTCATAGTTGTACCTGCCTATTGGGGATTTCCATGCCAGTTGATAAAAATGTTGTCTTTCCATTGCTCTCCATCCCCTGTATACTCCTCAGTTATTAAATAAACATGGTTCAGTCACAGTTCAACACTTGGGTAGTTGCTTGGGTAGTGGGGCAAATGAAGCTGACACAATCTCTGCTCTTATAGTATGAAATCTTATGGGTAAGATAAGTCATGAATATATAAATAGGCAGTTGAGATATTTGCTCACTAGATTTCTTTTTGCTGATAATACCCTCGATATTTCTTTTTACCTCAGTGTCATCTCTGGCCTTTCTTATTTTTTTGTTATCAGTAAGTCACCAAAATCCTTAGATTTGATATTTGAGGGGGTTTCCTCACTGCCACTCCTATCTTTTCCAATTCTATGAGATTTTCAATGGCAAAAGGCATGATATGTATACGTATATATTACATATCCATATATGCACATACATGTGAGTAGCAGATATAAAGTCTTTAGTATTATTTTGGGAGGTTATGGTTTCTATAATTATCTTTCTAAAACAAACTGGATATTCTGTTCCTATATATTTTTTTTTAGCTTTCTTTCTAATATTGAATATACATTATGTTCTTATATTTGTGACTATCTTAAATTTATTCAATATTTTTAGGTCAGCATTTTCTGTTTGAATATTGTTATGAAAATATGCTTTTAAAGTAGGAGTCAGATGTAGTGTGTTGAATTTATAATACTCCTCAGTTCATGACACCTCATCATCACTGGTCTGTGCCACAAAACTCATTTTTGAAAAAATTTATTTAGTTTATTCTCTATTCCTTATTCCCATTTCCTCTCTCTTGTACTACATAGAAATCCATTTTATAATACTGAACATGAGAAAAATTAGGGGGTATATATTCTTTTAAAACAAGTATTTATATTCAGTGCTTGCATTTTGATTTACATAATAGAAATTATGTTGATGTTAGGTTTTGGAGATTCATCCATGTTACTGTTTCCATATCTAATCTGTTGCTTTCACTGCTGCTCAGTGTTCCGTGGTACATGTCCATCAAGCCAAATGCATACTTCCTAATGATGAATAACCTGCTACAACAAATCTCACTGTAAAAAACATACTCAAATACATTCCCTCGTACATACTTGTGTGAAAGTGTCTTTGGATATACACCAAGTGGAATTTCTGTGTCATGGTTTATGAAAGGAAGGAGTTAACAGCATGTCTGTGGTCCATTTTTTTCCATCTATCTGTATGTCTGGGACACAAAGAGAGAAATCCTAGTCAAATTATCTTGTAAACATGTTAATGTCAGGCCTTCTGCAAAATACATATTGATAGTTTCTAGTGGGTAAGCCCTTATCTTTGGAGTAGTTTAGTTGACTCTATTAGTTTGCTAGACCTACCATAACAAATACCACAGACTGGATGGCTTAAACAACAGAAATTTATTTTTTTCACAGTTATAGAGTTTAGAATTACAAGATCAAGGTAGTGACAGGTTTGTTTTTCTTCTGATGATTCTCTCCTGGCTGCCTTCTTTGTTGTGCCTTTATGTGGTTTTCCCTTTGTGTGTGGGCACATCACTGGTATCTCTTTGTGTGTCAAAATTTCCTCTTCTTATGGGTACACAAATTTGATTGGATCAAGGCCCACTTTAACAAGTTCATTTTAACTTAATTACCTCTTTAAAGGCTCAATCTGCAAATATAGTCACATTCTCATTTCTGAGGGTTAGGACTAGTACGTATGAATTTTGGGAAACACAATCCAGTCCACAGCAGAAGCTGTACCTGCTCTATCTATGATGTTTATTATAAATAACCTGGCATTTTTCCTTAGAAAATGTCATATAGGACAGATAATTTGACTTGCATGGCTCCCTTTTGAGTAAGTGATGTCCCTCAAGTATAGCTGAGAACCGATACTAAATATGTGTTAGACACACAGTAAAGTAAAAAAGGATTTAAGAACAATCTTGGATTTCACCATGCCTCTCCTGTGCTTTGCAATTACTCATGTCCTTGAAATTATAATAAAATTTGCTATTTAATAAGATCTCATATTCATGTGTGTCTTATTTTAAAACTAAACCTTTGTGCTCTTTATCATATGCAATTATTGAAACCGATATATTTCTCTATTTTTGTTCTTGTCTACACACTATCAATCCTTCTATTCCTGTTTTCATAAAGACTTTAGAATAATAAGACTAAGTCAATATTTTTAATTTAAAATACAGTGGGGACCTATTAATCATATTCTTTGCCATCTTTTTTTTTAAACAACTCATCACTATGTATTATCAGCTTCTTTGTATTAAAAAGAAATATTGAAGGGATTCAGAAAGAGAATTCAGCATACCTTGAAGTAGGGGAAATAGTAACAAAGAAAATAATGGAAAATGAGGAAATAAAGATGACTTTAATGAGAATGATAGAGAAACTCAGTGATAGAGATTGGGTGGTAAAACAGTCAATTAATCATCTAGGTAATGATTTTACTTTACTGAGAAACAAACCTAGAATTTTATACACCATAGAAAAGTGCTTCCATTAGTTTTCTCCATTTCTCTAGGAATAAATTATAAGAAGGAAAGATGAAGAAAGAACACCTTGTATAATTCATCATAGTTAAGAATGGTCTTCCCAAACTTTTCTGCATCATTGGAAGACAATCGAGATAGAGTGTTAGCACCTGATTTAACACAAAATGACTGAAGAACTGTCAAAGCAACAATTCAGAATATTCAGTATTTTAAATATGGATAATTAATTTTTAACTTAATGGGTTTGGAAAAATGTATAATGACATGTATCCACCGTTATAATATCATACAGAGGAATTTTATTTAAAATTTTCCTAAAATTCCTCTGTGCTCTACCTATTTATCCCTCCCTCTCTCAACTCCTGGAAACCACTGATCTTTTTACAGTCTCCATAGTTTTGCCTTTTCCAGATGTCATATAGTTGGAATCATACAGTATATAGACTTTCTACATTGGCTATTTTGATGTAGTAATATGCATTTAAGGTTCCTCCATGCCTTTCCATGGCTTGATAGCTCATTTCTTTTTGTGCTGTATGATATTCCATTATGTGGATGTACTACAGTTTAATTACGTACTGAAAAAATCTTGATTACTTCCAAGTTTTTGACAATTATGGGTAAAGCTGCAATAAACATCTGCATGCAGGTTGTGCATGGACATAAGTTTTCAACTTTTGGGAGTAAGTACCAAGGAGTTTGATCGCAGAATAATAAGAATAGCTTAGTAAGAAACTGTCATATTGTCTTCCAAAGTGGCTGTACCATTTGGCATTTCCACCAGTAAAGAATGAGACTTCCTGTTGTTCCACTTGCCTGTCAGCATTTGGTATTGTCAGTGTTCTAGATTATGGCCAATTCTAATACATATGCAATAGTATCTCATAGTTGTTTAAATTTGCATTCCACATAACATATGATGTAGAACATGTTTTCATGCACTTATATCCCATACGTATATCTTCTTTGGTGAGGTGCCTATTGAGGTCTTTGGCCCATTTTTTTAATCTAGTAGTTTTATTTTTTAAATTTATTTATTGTTAAGTTTTAAGTGATCTTTGTGTATTTTGGATAACAGTGCTTTATCATATGTGGTTTTTGAAAATATTTTCTCTAAGGCTTGTCTTTTCATTCTTTTGACATATCTTTTTCAGGGCAGAAGTTTTTAGTTCTAATGAAGTACAGCTTATTAATTCTTTCTTTCTCTGTAGGAGTCTTTGGTGTTATATCTAAAATGTGATTGCTAAATCCAAGGTCATCTAAATTTTCTCCTATATATCATTTAAGAGTTTTATGGTTTTTCATTTAACATTTAGGTCTGTGATCCATTGTGAGTAAATTTTTTTGTGAATGGTGTAAGTCTGTGTCTACCTAGATTCATCATTTTGCATGTGGATGTCCAGTTGTTCCAGGGCCACCTGCTGAAAAGACTCTTTTCTCCATCGTATTACCTTTGCTCCTTTGTCAATGATCAGTTGATCAGTTGACTACATTTATGTGGGTCTCTTTCTTGACTCTCTATTGTTTTCCATTGATCTATTTGTTTGTTCTTTTGCCAATAGCACACTCTCTTGATTACTGTAGCTTTATAGTAAGTCACTACGATTGGGCAGTGTCAATCCTCCAATTTTATTCTTGTCATTCAATATTGTGTTTGCTGTTCTGCATCTTTTGCCTTTCCATATCAATCTTATAATAAATTTGATGATATTTACAAAATAACTTGCTTGGATTTTGATTGGAATTGCACTGAACTTATAGATCAAGTTGGAAAGAATGACATCTTGACATTATTAAGTCTTCCTATTCATGAACATGGAATATCTCTCCAAGCATTTAGTTCTTTTATTTCTTTTATCAGAGTTTTGTAGTTTTCCTCACATAGATCTTGAATGTATTTTGTTGGATTAATAACTAAATATGACTTTTTTGTGTGCTAATGTAAATGTTATTGTGTTAAGGTTTCTTTAATCTGCAAAAAGTTAAGGGTTTAAAATGCAATCAATAAGTGATTACATCATGAATAGACTTGTTGCAAATAATATAAAACTCAAATGCCTGTGGCTTAAACAAAAAAGGATTTACTGTTTCCTTACAGTCACAATATGTTCCTTCAGGTAGCATCTGTATTCCAAGTAGACAGACAAAGGAATTAAAACAAGAGAAATTTGTGAGACTTTTTGTCAGGAAGGCACTAAAACTCTCCCTGAAGCCTTTTACCAAATTTATTTTACGTATTATTGGCTGAAACTCTATCACATAATCAAACATTGCTGCAAGAGAATATAAATAGGTATGTATTTTAAGCTGTACATGCTGCTACTTCTATTGAGATTCTTGTAGGGAAAAAAAGAAGACAGTAGATATTGTGTAGACAACTAAGAGTGATTGCTGAGTTAATGTCTCCTAAACTTACCTATTTGAAACAGCAGACCAAATGGCCTATTATGGACTTGAGTTTCTTACTTTGTATACTTATTTTAAATTAACATAACAACAACTATATGTTTATACATAGCATGTGGTTGTTAAACAGCTATTCATAAATAAAAACTTTGTTTCATTTACAAAAGGAAAAAAAAATAGTTGCCCAGAATTTTTCCCACATACTTTAGCAAATGATGCTAGAAGAAAACGTTAATTATGATTTCTCTATTTCACAACACAATGAACGATTACAATCAGAAAATCTAAAGAGGAGCTGGGGTATTAGAAAATCTCTGGCTCCCATCCTTTGCCATGATCACAAAATCTTTATATAATTATCTTCTTATATAATCTTTCCAATTACTATTCTCCAAAAGTAAGCCTTCCTTTGACTGAAATTTTGACCTCTCTTGTTGCACTAAGATATTTTTACCTGGTAATATATTTATTTGAGAAGATTTTTTTTTTTATTTAACTACCCTATACATATCATATATATGCCTTATTCATTAATGTATCCTTTTATTATCTAGCCAATTTTCAGCAAAGTTCCTAACATATACATATAGAATGAGAGAATGTGATGAATACCGATGGCCTCTTTACTCCATAAACTTTGTAGTGTTTAGTAAATTTTTCTGAATCATAATTTCAAACATGAATAGCATGAATAAATTCACATTTACAGGATATGTGTATGCGATTTTCATGTTTTAGTAATGTTGTATTAGGCAGGAACATTATACTAAATTCAAAAAGAGTTTTTGTGGGTTTTTGTTGTTTCTGATGTGTTGTTTTTGTTTTTGTACACATGACATGAGAAAATTTATATACTGAGATATGCTGAAAATATATATTTTTTATATTCTATGAGATTTGTCTAATATTTTGTATATTTTTATAAGAAATTATTTTTATATATTTAATTTATTCAAAATTCAACTCTTGTAAGAACTATTATAATGTCCTTCCTCCAAAGATGTCCATGTATTAATCCTGATAACCTGTGAATATGTTACGTTAGATGGCAAATGGGACTTTGAAGATGTGATTAAGTCAAACATCTGGAGATAGAGAGATTCATCTTCGATTATTCAGTGGAACCAATGTAATCACAAGGGCTCTTATGAAAGGGAGGGAGGAGGGTCAGACTCAGAGAGAGATTTTAAGGACAGATTCTCCCCTAGAGCCTTCAGGAACAACACAGACCAATCAACTCCATGATTGCAGCTTAGTATGACTCATGTTGGACTTCTGACCTCTGGAATTGTAAGGAAATAAAATTCTGTTATTTTAAGCCACTACATTTTTTGTAATTTGTTACAGCAGAAGTAGGACATTAATACAACTACCTACCACAATTAATTGAAACAATCTCTTTTGGGTGATACTTCAGAGTCTCTTTAGGTGAAATTCAGTTCTTTAGAATCCTGCTTAATCCTTCTTAGGTTCTCAAAATACGGGAGATGATTTACAATGTTTTTATAGCATAGAGTTAAAGGGGACCTAAAAATATTCAGGGTCAGTGGCTCCTATGTCTCGGTCAACTCTGTTAGTTCTTAATTAGGGTCATTCCTTTTAAACTAATTAAATCATATATAACACATAGTATATCAAAGAATATTCTATTTGCATTTGGAAAAAAATATATGCCCTTCTGTTTTGAGGTGAGAAGTTCTATAAATATCAATTACAAAAAAATATTTTATAACATAGTGTAAATCATCTATAAAAGAATGAGCAGTGGACAACTAGAAACATGAATTGTGTTGGGTTTCTTTACTGCTAATTGTTGTTAAATTGACCAAGCCATTTATCTTTTCTGAGCCATTTAACCAACTCAAGTATTAGATGGTTTTAGTTCCTTAATTTTTCCCGTCTTTGATTCTGTTTTACTACCTGTACATAAACCATTGTAACTTACTTGCACAGAAAGCTTACTTTAAATAGAACTTCTAAATTTTTAATTAAATGAT
The DNA here is from genome assembly GCF_041146395.1 of Eulemur rufifrons. Taxonomy (NCBI): domain Eukaryota; kingdom Metazoa; phylum Chordata; class Mammalia; order Primates; family Lemuridae; genus Eulemur; species Eulemur rufifrons. The sequence goes on from NC_090984.1 coordinate 63,960,828, forward strand.
TAATTGCTTTTAACCAACTTAATCATACAAAAAAATCAAATATGCTTTAAGGCATAGACCAAATTATCTGTTTCAAATATTATTAATACATATGTACACAATGGGATTTTTACTACTTAAAAAATTTAAAACACATTTTAGTAATATTTCTCTGATTTTAATCAATGTGTTAATGATTTACAAGATATTTCATTTCCTGCTAGACTTCTACAAGGACATATATGTTTATAAATTATTGTAAAAAGGTAAAATCATAAACAAATAAAATTTTAAAGTTGGTAATATTTGTTTTTATTGTCCTCTAATTTTTCTTCTCTTTCTTATGAAGAGTAATAACCCATGAAGGGGAGACAAGCATTTAAATTGCCAAAAATAAAAAAACAGGAAGAAAATCAATTAACTCATTCAATCAACCAGATGAGTCCTTCAATACACCAGGGAAGTATATCAAGCTTATTGTCTTTAAGTAGAAAAAGTTTCAAAGTAAGACTAAAAGAAAATTTTGTTTCCACAGGATAGTTTCAAAAAGAGCTTAAATATGTACTGGCTATCCTTTTCAAAACTATTTACAAGCTGAAGGAAAAGCTTACATAAGCATAATATCTGCCATTATACTAGTCGATAATTTTTAAAAGGTCCTGTAAAATTTTATTATTGTTTCTCCCTCTTCTTAGGAAAGGAGATGGTGCATGTATATAATTCTTTATGCAACATTACAGTACTACAACGAACAGAGATATTGTTAAGGTTCATTTTCATTTTTATCCCAAAATATCATGCTTCTCAAATGTCTTTGGTAAATAATTAAAAATATTCTTTTAAAACTTAACTTATTCTTGCTTAAGCATTTGAATTTCAGAAAATATAGCATTTGAGTTTGAATGTGTTTTGTTTGTATTCAAAATGACATTCCATGTTGTACATTTATGATAATTTGAGAAACTCATTTCATTTCATTTTTTTTAGAGACAGGATCTCACTCTGTCACCCAAGCTGGATTACAATGGCACAATCACAGCTCATTGTAACCTGGAATTACTGGGTTCAAGCAATTCTCCTGTGTCAGCCTCCTGAGTAGATTGGAGTATAGGTACACACCACCATGCTTGGTTATTATATATATTTTTTTAATTTTGTAGAAACAGGGTGATCTCAGACTCCTGACCTCAAGGGATTTCTCTGCCTCGGCCTCCCAAAGCACTAGGATTACAGGTATTAGCCACCATGCCCAACAAGAAACTGATTTTAAAGGTTGCATCTGTTAGGTCTAATAAGTAGACAGAAACGATAAAGGAATTGAACATGTATCAGGGAAAGCAATGTAAAAAATTAATAACTATAATTTGGGATTAGAGTAATAAGGGATTGGCAAAGATAACTCTACCCTAGAAATAATAGCTATAAGAGATGAAACACCCCAACATGAGATCCCTATCATGTTAGGGATGGCATGACTGTTGATCACTAAATGGAAGAGAAATTGCTGTGGTGTTGCACTAGTGGAACATACTATTTTTTATTTTCTTTCCAATGTTACTCATCATTTACTAGCATCTATTATGAAAGATGAAGATTTAGGTATCATCTTGCCACCAACTCCAACCAACATAGAAATAACATTTCCCACCCCATATTTCAAGTATAGTCATAAATAAAATTTTAGTTGTCTTAATTTAATATTTGTATATTTATTCAGATGAAAATTAATCTGAACCTTGTAGTACACTATAATTATTTTTCATTTCTTAGATAAGTTTTGCTTTTATTGGACTTAATCACTAATTTATTGTTTTTTAACCTGCTTAGTTTTCTATAAGCTCAACGCGATAAACTTTCTAATAACTGTATTTCTGACACAAGAGATTTTTTTCTGATGTTAATTGCTTTTTCCTTGAAGATACCAGTGCTGGATCATTGTCAACTTGCCATCACCAGCAACCCTGCAGCACTCTTCTGCAGTTTAGAAGAGAAAATAGGGACTACATTTCTAGACATCCTTTTACTCATATGCTTTCAGCTTACAGTTAGTCAATGAGAGGCACTAATGTAGATTTCAAGGGCAGAAGAAGAGGAGAGTACTTAATTTGAGAAGGTTTTTGCAGCTCAATGCTTGAGTCTGTGTGAAAAGGACTGTGGTGTCCATAAAACCAAGCTTTCTGTGCTGCAGTTGAAATTGGAAAGAACATTCCTGAGTTTCTTGAGAATTTCAATGGCTTCTTGCTTAGGCAGCTCTTTGGAACCCTTTGCTTTGGTGCCTCAGGCTAAAAACTTAAGTGATACTTTCCCAGACTGAAATTCTTTCATCATCATCTTGGGAAATCCACCTTTCATATCCAAATATTTGATCCCCTTTTCCTTGGTGTACATATTTATGTGGGTTTTTTTGTATACTTATCTATTTTATTGCAGTACAATGGTCAGAATCTTTCTGAAAATTAGTGCATAGGCAATACCTGGTTTTAGTTGTTGCTGTTGTTTTCTTGTTTGTGCCCTTTGCAAGTCAGGAAACAATTTTATTTTATCTTTATATTGATAAATAATGTAGTTACAAAATTTGATGTAGGAAATTTATTGTTATATTGCATTCCAAATTCCAGTTTATCCAATCCTTTGTATGACTTCTGTATATTTTGTTTTTCCTTCTAGAAGCTCTTTATTATTTTCTTTTTGTCCTTAGAATTCTAAAATTGCATGATGCTATGTCTTGGTGTATATTCACTTCTTTGAGGTGAAATAAATATTCAGTAAAATTCTCTAATTTTAATTGTATAATTCTATGATATTAGGGACATGTATAATTCATGTAACCACCTCTGCAATCAACAATTAGGATATTTCCATCACCTAATCCTATTACATAGTTTTGAATTTTCTAGGGTTTCATATAAATACACAGTCTTTAGTATCTTGTTACTTTAACTTAGCATACTGCTTTTGAGATTCATTCATATTGCTGTTTTGTTAGTGCTTTATTTCTTGCTGTTGCTGAATAGTATTCTAAGAACACACTATAATTTGCTTACATATTCACAAGTTGATATACATTTGGGTGGTTTCTGGTTTTTTTGGTTTTTAAATAAAATTGCCATAAACATTTACAAACATATTTTTATGTGGATATATATTTCCCTTTCTCTTTGAAAAATACCTAGGAGTGGATGGATATTTAACTTTATAAGATACTGTTAATTCTGTTTTTGAGGGTAGTCGTATAATTTTCATCTCCACCATTGATCTGGCAAACAATGGCCTTTGAAATTTGAAAATTTGGAACTCACAACTTTTTGTTGTTGAGAATTTTGTTATAGCATGTCTTTGATAATTTCCTATATATTTCATATGCATGTGTGTGTGTGTGTGTGTGTGTATAGAACTATAGCATTCTATCTTTGCCAAACTCACATTATTTGGGCATCAGCCTGTGTTGAAATTTTAATGTTATGAATTTTACGTTAAATTAGAAATCTGTAATATTTGTTTCCACCTGAGGCCCAAAAGATGAAAACAATAAGTTCTAAATTAAAATATATGTCAAATAAAAATATTTCCTTTTCCGTGAAGCCATTTCTCCAAAGCACAAAAATTATATAAAATGAAAGAAAACAAAACATACTATTTTGGTGTTTGTAATAAGATGAATATGTTAATACTGAAGTAAACACAAATACACACACACTCATATAGTTGCAGATAATATATTTATTATATTTTATTGGATTTTCAAAATTCTAATTATTATTCTATTATGGTATTTGCTTTTTTGATGTTGTTCTTTAAAGACATTTGCTTAAAACATGAATAAAATGGCTATGCTCTACTTCTTCAGAATGTATAAAAACAACTAAGTAGGAAAGCCATTTTCAGAGAAGAAATATCAAACTTCAAAAACAATTAAATAGATTAAAGCATCTTCTTAAAAGATGTGCTTATTGAGAGCTTGGGGAGTTAAAGACAGAATTTCCATTAAAATGACTGACAAATTGTGCATGAAGTTTCCTACTTGCTTTGATGAACGTTCTGTTCTTCCTATTGAATTTGAAGAAAGGGAATAATTCTATAGTTTAAAGAGTACCTGGCAATCTTGTCAACACAGACATTCTCTCATTTTAAGTATGAAATGTTTATGAGTATTTTTGAAATTCAAGCTGAATAACAGGTATACCCATTTTACATTTCACTCCAATATGTCTTTACTGTAAAATGTTACATGTATTTCTATTTCTTAAGTAGAATTCTGGCCAGTCTGCTATAATAAAACTTAGCCTTAAGTTTTTGTCTTTGAATTTAAGAAAATTCATTACATTGAATTATCTGACTCCCTTGGTGAAAATGTCGGGTCGAAGTCTGTTCTAAGTTCTTGGTGTACTCTTGGCCAAAGAATGACCAGACATACCAAAAGCAAGGCAAATGTGAAACAAAACATAACAAAAAGGGTCTTGGTCATGGTCTGGGGTCTTGTTTTATAGTGTCTGGGTTGGACTCTCCTTGTGGTTCAGATGTCACCATCAAACCGCTTTGATGGACAGTTGGTACCTGAGTTGTATCACCTGAGTCTTACTGTGTATGTGCATCTCCCATAAACCTCTCTGAAAGCCAATTGGGAAGGTGAACTACAGTGTAGATTTAAGCTAATGACAGGATAATTAGCCTTAGGTTGGTCTAGGTCACCTTTCCAGACCTCTTTCTACCTCTGGATTCTTTTGCAGTTGGTACATTAAGTTCTGGCTGGCAGATTGGTAGGGGTTCCTTCCTCCCCAAGTTGTTCAGGGCACCCACCTTTGTCCCAAGGAGGGGTCATAGGTCCTCACTGTCTACCGAACAAAAGGAGATGGTAAGGGAAATGATTAAAGATGTACAGTATGATATCAAGATAAAGTAAACAAAATTGTGTGAAGCCTATTTCAGTAGCATAGATGAAAGGTAATGATGTTATACTGAATCATGGTAAATTTGAGGAAAATGAAATCTATCATTTATAAGAATTGATTGGCTGTAGAGTGCAGGAGAAAGAGATTGAGTTTGTGACTGTAGAGATATGTCTGTAAGCAGATGAAGCTACTGATGAACATTACACTATAATGTTGCAGATGAGACTATTGCACTGTAAATACAGTTTGCATTTCTTCTTCCAGAAAGTTCTTGAAGTTCATATCATTTTACCTTTTTTAGGGGAGAGCATTTACTGAACCAACATATGTGAATATATCTCAGTATGATTTTCTTGAATAAAAGTGCTATATTTTCATAGAAGAAAAGAAAATTCCCTTTAATGTTAATATTTTGACCTCCTTTCATTAATCATGAATGTTCTTACTAGCATCTATGTGGTCAATCCTTTCCAGAAAATTTTCAATTGACTTTGCCCAGATCCATCTGAGAAATGTAATGCAAATTAATCTGGCTTCAAATTGAGAGTACTGAGGAAGAGTAATTAGTTAGAAGTGGAGCATATTCCCCTGGACAATTGATACAGAGGCAGACAAAGAGATATTAGAATTGTTAAGAATGTAAAAATGTTAGTATTTGCCAAATTTATGTGTGAGTTCATACGTTTGTAAAGGATGAAGGAAAGAATCAAGGATAATTTTGTAGTTTCATGATGTAGCTATTCATCAAGACTGGGAAATTGGAAAACACATTTTCATATTTTCAATGATACTTCCCTGACAAACTATATAAGTGAAATAAAGGTAAAAATTAGAATACAGAAGATATAATACCAAAAAGATTTTCCATGTCTTTAACCCAATACACATCAATATTTTATCTGAAATCAGAGATGAACTGTTTTAATGTAGAGCCCTATATGTTAGATCTATCCACTATTCATTGTTGCTTTCAGGGATCTGAGCTCTTCAAATAAATATTGGTGGCTTGCACAAAAATAAAGTACAATGAAATAAATTAGGTTTTGACCCAATTATCAAAATTTATTCAATATTTTGGTAAAGACTAGATTTTTAAATTATCTTTTACAAATTTTTCCTGAGCTCCTATTTCTGAGTCTTTACATATATTTTGTGGGAAGCTTGGAAGAAGAGTCTTAGTAAACATTATCCATAAATAAATCTCCTTATCATTAAATATTTCTAATGTTCCCTCTATTGAAGTCATTTAAAAATCAACTTGATTCATTCTTCTGTTGTTTGTTATAAACTCTTGACTATTTTATTTCCACTGGATAAGTACTTCATTTTGGTACATAAAATAATATAATGGTCTTGCACAGCATCCTTATCTTATTGGTCTTAGAATTACGGGTATGAAGGTTTCTCAGGTACACCTTCACAAAACAGAATTAATGGAAATCCTCTTCTGTTTTGTAGTTTTCATTATTTTCTAAGATCACTTTGGACAAGTCTCTTCAGCTCTCATACTTCATTCTTCTCATCAAAAACAAATGAAAAATAAATTAAAAAAAATAACAAAGGCTGAAGTAATAATGGTCTCCAAAACTAAGATTTGAATGGTGTTATCATACTATGCAACTTTTATATCTTTCATATAAATGAAAATCAGTGTCTGTAGTTCCACAGTCTGTCATTTTCTAGAAAACACCAAGTGAAATTATTACTGAGTTAATTGGCAGTATAAATTATCCCGTGTGTTTAAAAAGGAAATAAGTAGAAAAAAATAAGTGCATTCATAGAACAAATTGCTTTTCTATGAATATATGAAAGATTATAGTAGAAATTAATTAGAAAATGCCTATCTAATCTATTCCAACTTTCCAATTGGCCCATTTGTGAAATATATGAGTTCTAAAATCTATGACAAGTGTTTCATTTTCCTTCTTGTCTGCTTTGATTCCATTTCATAAATATCTCTTTAACAGATGGTTATTGAAATGTGACAGGATACTTAAGAAATAATAAAGCAATAATATTTGAACTCAAATATAATGGCTTCCCTTAGCTTATATCCATATGATCAGAAACTCAGGGAAATTTCATATTTTGAAATCATTTTTTTCTAGCAGTTAAAATTTTTAAGATAAATTTTATCTAAGCATGCTACCATTTGTAGAAACTTAATTCATTATTCTCAAAAAATGGGATTTATTATCTCAAAGCCTCTTTTGAAATATTTGAATTAAATATTGAAATATTTAAATGTATATCCCAAAATACCTTCTGAAAGACTGTCTGGTAATAGGCAGCACAAAACACACAAGTCATAATAATGCACTACAAATGATCACTAAGCTTTCACTAATTAAATCAATTAAGCAAACATTTATGGAGTGACTACTATTTTCCAGGCAATGTGAATAAAAAGCAGAACAAAATATTAACATCCTCAAGTAACTTGTCAATCCATCAAGAATAGAATGGGACAAAAAATGTGAATTATACAGCTGATAATGGTCTAGTATCTAGAATTTATCAAGAACTTTTACAGCACAAAAAAAAAAAACAACAAAAAATAAATTTAGGCCGGGCGCGGTGGCTCACGCCTGTAATCCTAGCACTCTGGGAGGCCGAGGTGGGCGGATCCTTTGAGCTCAGGAGTTCGAGACCAGCCTGAGCAAGAGCGAGACCCCATCTCTACTAAAAATAGAAAGAAATTATATAGACAGCTAAAAATATATATAGAAAAAATTAGCCGGGCATGGTGGCACATGCCTGTAGTCCCAGCTACTCGGGAGGCTGAGACAGGAGGATCCCTTGAGCTCAGGAGTTTGAGGTTGCTGTGAGCTGATGCCACGGCACTCACTCTAGCCTGGGCAACAAAGTGAGACTCTGTCTCAAAAAAAAAAAAAAAAAAAAAAAAAAAAAAAATAAATTTACAAATGGGTAAAAAGCATGAAAAGACATTTTTTTCAAGGAAGTTATACAAATGGCCAAAAAGCACAATAAATGCTGTACATCATTAGCAATTAGGGAAATACCAATCAAACTCATAATGAGGTACCACTTTATACCACTATGCTATAAATAAAAAAGAAAGAAAAACAAAATAACAAAACACCCAGAAAATAACAAGTAAATGGCAAGAATGTGCGTTATTTATTGTTCATTGATGGTAGAAATTTAAAATGATACAGCTGCTGTAGAAAACAGTTTGGAGGTGTTTTATTAATGAAATAAATCTAAGATATGGAGTGAAAATATATATATTATAAATTTATATATATAAATAATAACATAGCTATAAAATGCATAAAATATAGAAAGAATTAAGAAATAGGAGATTTAGACATACCTGTCTTAATAGCTGGAAAAATAAACAGAAGAAGAGGTCAGGAAAACTCTTATAGATATCAGCGGAGGTAAAGAATTTATGAGGAAGACTCCAAAGACAATCACAGCAACAACAAAAATAAATAAATGGGACTCAGTTAAATTAAAAAAGCTTCTGCATAGCCAAGGAGACAATCAATAGAGCGAATAGACAACCTACAGAATAGGAGAAAATATTTGCATGCTATACATCCAATAAAGGGCAAACAACCAGAATCTTCAAAGAACTCAAGTGAATCGGCAAGAAAACATCAAACAACCCCATTAAAAAGTGGGCAAAAGACATGAGCAGAAGCTTTTCAAAAGAAGATAGACTAATGGCCAATAGGCATATGAAAAATTGCTCCACATCTCTAATCATCAGGGAAATGTAAATCAAAACCACAATGAGATACCACCTAACTCCTGTGAGAATGATTTTTATTAAAAAGTCCCAAAACAACAGATGCTGGCATGGATGCGTAGAGAAAGGAACACTTATACACTGTCCGTGGGACTTCAAGCTACTACAGCCTCTATGGAAAATAGTATGGAGATACTGCAAAGAACTAAAAGTAGACCTACCATTTGATCCCACTACTGTGTATTTATCCAAAGGAAAAAAAGACACTTGCACTTGAATGTTTGTAGCAATACAATTCACAATCAGAAAGATGTGGAAACAACCCAAGTATCCATCAATATATGAGTGGATGAATAAAATGTGGTATATATACCACAGAGTATTACTCAGCCCATAAAAAAAGTGGGGAACTAACAACCTTTGTAGCAACCTGGCTGGAACTAGAGACCATCCTTTTAAGTGAAGTATCACTAAAATGGAAGAACAAAAATCATATGTGCTCATTACTAAATTGAAACTTATAGATCAACACTCATGTGCACATATGGTAGTAAAATTCAATGGAAATCAAGCAGGTGAGGGGAGAAGAGGGGACAGGTAAATTCACACCTAATTGTTATAATGCACGCTATATGGGTGATGGGTACACTTATAACTTTGACTCAAACTGTACAAGGCAAATTATGTAACCAAAACATGCGTACTCCTGCAATATTCTGAAATTTAAAAAAATAGCAGTTGAGAAAATCAGAGCACAATTAAAAATTAAACTACTGGCATAGGTAGAACAAACACTGCAGAATTCATATTCTTTTCTAGTATACACATAGAATATTTAACACAGTTGGCCATAAAGTTGGCCATAAAAGAGCTTCAACAAAATTTTAAAAAGTTAAGTCATTTAGACAATTATCTGACTACAATGAAATTGAATTAGAATACAATAAGAAAAAAAAATCTCCCAAATATTTGGGAAGTAAGCAGTAACATTTGAAATAACATATGAATCAGAAGAAAAAATATAAATTAGAAAACATTCAACTGATTGATTATAAAAATAAAACAACAAAATCGGTAGAATGCAGATAAAGCCATTTATGAGTTAAATTTATAGCCTTAACTTAATGAAACATTGCTAAAAATTAATTATGGATTCATCTTTAGAAGTCAAAAAGATGAACAAATTGCACCTAAAGGAAACAAGAGGCAGAGAATAATAGAACTAGAACAGAAATTGATAAAATTGCCAAACAAGTCATTATCAAAAAAGGATTAAGACAAATGTGCAATAGAGAAAACAGACAAATCCAAAGGTGGAATATTAAAAAATTAATTCAATCTTTAGAAATATTCATCAATAGAAAGAGACAGCGGAAAAAAGAAGATTCAAAAGAGAATTAGTATAAAAAAAGAAACATTGCTGCGGCTTCTGGAGATACTAAATGAATAATACTATCATTAATCTATTACTATACAACATGCAATGTGTATTAAATATTGTTAAAATATTTGTCAGGTGCTCAGCTGAGTTGGGAGAGTTAGAGCTGAGCTGTCAGACTCAGCCAAAAATGAATGCATTAAACCTTTAGTCACTTACTATGATGGTATAAGCAAAAGTGTAAAGCCAGAGATAGCTCCAATTTTCCAGTTCTACTTTCCCCTGTGGAAGGATGCAGGCTACAGGGTAGAGTGGATTAGTGCAGAGGACACACTTATAACTGGCCAGGAGGAGGGCTGATATCTTGACTGTAACTAACTTTAAGGTGATGCAAAGTCAATATATATAACCAAAATGTTTGTACCCCCATAATATTCTGAAATTAAAACAAAATAATTAATTAATTTGAAAAAAGATACTGCAATACACTGGCTGCACCAAGTGTGGTGGCGAAGGGCAGCTTTCCCAGCTTCACCTGCCTGTCAGGTAAAGCCTTTGTAATTGCCTAAGGTCAGGCCTGAAAGATCACACATAGGGTTTTAAGGAGGAGCTGAATTCGAGCAATTTACTGCCAACATATTTCAGAAGATAAAGTCAAATTCCTAGAAAACACAATTTACAAAACTGACACACATAGTATATTTAAATAGCCCTGTATTTATAAAGGAAATTGAATCTATATTTTAAAACATTCTGAGAAAAAAATTGACAGGCCTTGGTTTGCTTTAACCTGCGGCTTCTTCCAAATAGTTAAAGAAGAAATAAAATTTAGATAAAATTCTCAGAAGAACAGTAAAATAGGGAGTAATTCCTGGCTTGTTTTTTATAAGGTCATCATTATCTTAACAAAACAGACTGGAATACCACCAGAAAAACAGAAATATTTTAAGTCAACACAGAGAAAAAAATCCCAAACAAAATATTAGTAAGTCAAATCTAATAATATATGAAAAAGTTAAAACCGCAACTTAACCTAGGATTTTACAACTCATTTAACATTAGAAATTAAGCCATTACAATTTATAATATTAAAAGAATAAGGAAAGAAAATTTTACATACTCAATAAATTGAGAAAAAATATAGTAATTTTAAAAAGTTCTGTCTATTAATTGCAGAAACTACAAATCAGAAATTAAAGTTTCTTATTTAACAAGTAGAACATAGCAAATTTTGAAAAAAAAAAAATGTTATACTTAATTTTGAAATATTGAAAGCTTTCCCCTGACATCAGGAATGAGAAAAAGATGCTGTTATCACCACTTCAATTAATATTGCATTTGGAATCCAAATTGCCCATGCATAGTGCAGTAAGTAGTATAGATAAGATAGATGTTGGGAGGAAGAAAAAAGGCTGTCATATTCACATGATGCAATTGTACCTTGACAGTAAGTCTTGAGACAGAAACAAAGTATTATCTTAAATAGAGTGATCAGTAGAAAATTATATAAGATCGACATAACAGGGGATTGAATATAGCTAATCCAGAAATGACAAGATGAAAGTACAAGCAAGTTATTACATGAAAGTGGATGAGAAATAATTTGGAGGTATCCTTGAGAAATCTTAAGCAAATTTAAGAGGACTACCATACAGAAGAATTACCAAAATCCTGTTGAATATATTGGATAACCATAGGAAACTTAGGAAAATAAATGTGGAATATAAAACAAATTACAATAGAATTCAAATAGATCTATTGCATTTCACAAAATCACAATCCAAAAGAAGTAATGAAGGCCTTCCTTATTTTAAACATCAAACTTCTAAGTTAATCATTTTCAATACCAGTGTTTTAAATTAGTTACATGTTATCTGGCGTATTTGAAAAGTATACTGTAAACATTTCATTTCTTTCTTTATGAAATGTACAAATTATACATATCATACCTTCTACATCTCTACAACATAAAGGTAGCCTCAACATTTGGCTATTTTTATCAAGGTATGCTGTAATTTAATGTTAGTGTGTCCATTCCTTCTGTGTTTATTTAATATTAGAATCCTATGGTACGTTTATCTCAATGAAGCTTGATGCCACTCTCCACAATTATCTTCACATAAAATGATTCTGAGTGGATTATGGATATAAAATAAAAGAAAAATAAATTCCAAATGCTTCTAGAAAATTCTGAGAATATATTCCTGAATTGTACTGTAGAAAGTTTTTTTTTTAAGGATACATAAAACCTCATCCATAAAGGAAAGGAATTGATGTATTAGACTGCATTTAAATCAGAAACTTCTCTTCAATAATCAAAATCAAGAAGAGTTAAGTGTGCAAGCAATAGAATGGAAAAAGATAATTTGCAATGTATGTAACTGAAGAATAAATTGGTGAAATCAGCAAAACCTCTCTGAATTTCAACCACATTTAAACCTGAGGTCAAATTTTACACATTTTCAAAGTTCCCCAAGAGCTCTTATTTTAACTTAACTACTTTAGCTGTCCTGAAAGTAGATCAAAAGTAAGAGTGCAGATTAAACCGTATAATGAGCAGTTAACTCAATAACTTTTAATGACCATAAAAAATGGATATGTCCAAGACTGAAGCACAATCTCATCCAGGGTCATAAAAGTCTATTTTATGTGCTGTAAATCTCATGGGAGCTGTGAAATACGTAACTTCTCTTCCAGTCTAAAACCTTGTGGCTTGTCTGATTGCCCTTTACTACGAGTAAGGTTAATATCTCTCGCCTATTTTATAAGGAATAAAGATAGAAAAGATGAACTCACATTTGCTAATATACAGATATTTATACATACAGATATTTATTTTTAAAAATCATGCAATTAAAAAATTGTACTCCAAATTCTTTGTGGTCTTTAAGAAAAATCAACTTTACGATGCATAATACATTTCAGGTCAAAAATTCCAGTTTAATCCCATGTTGTTAGCATAATCAAATACTGTTTATTTTCACCAACAACATGGGAAGTGACAAATTTACATAACTATCTGCATTTTTTACACTTCTGTATGTAAACGATCTAGGCAATTAAGGGGAAAAAAAGATTTGCTTTACTCTAGATAATGTCTCTAATTCCTTACTTCAATTTGCATGTGCCGGCACTGCTTATGAAATTAAGGTAACAAAAATGTAAGGATATCAGACATGTAAAAATCACTGTAAGAATCCTTTATCATTTTTTCTTCTGGTAGTTAAATACAAACATTCCATTTAATTATAAGAGGAGAACTCTCTAACAGTTTTAAAGCACATATCCTAGACCGTAAGAAAAAGCGGTTTTTTGGCTATTATTTCCCATAAAATCTTTTTAACTGCTGTTTATTATAGCTACTATTTATGATAATGCTGTTGTATGCATTATTATAACCCTACATTTTCTGTAAAATGTCCAATAAATGTATTTTTAAAATGCATTCTTCTTTAACTTCTTGAGATAAAATGTTGCTGTCATTTTACTGAATGGCACAGCACATAAACATGGCAATAATAAATGTTTTAAAGTTTCTAAAGCACTGAATGGCCAGAAATTAATCTGCATCATCATAACCACTCTCATAACAACATTTTTAATGAGTCAAATTCGCTACTCTATTTTGATGGCAAAAAGTGGATTATTTCTTGAAGAGATATGTCAGCACAAAGAGCAATATGAACTTTCCTTGTGCTTTAAAGGTATGAAAATAGGGAATGAAACTTTTCAATTTAGTACAGAATATAACTCTTTATCTGTCTTGGTTTTTTTCCCAGATCACAGATTCATCATTTAACCTAGAACTAGATGTGCTAAATGGAAAAAGAGAATCATTCTAAAATTAATGTTACAAGGTGATATTTGTTCCAGTGAATTTAAAGCAATTCCCTTAATCAGCATATGTCCTGATTTTGCTGCTGCAAAGATGAGATGGAACAACCTAGAAGTCCTAAGAAATAACATTATTTATCACATTACACAGAGATTTCAGGACAAGAAATACAGTCCTGACTAAAATCTAGAATACTTCAAATATAGTCACATTATTTGAGTAAGGTGCTACACAGTATTTTTAGTACTTTTGTCTATTTGTAAGTATTTTCTTTCGTGATACATAATATAATTTCTATAATATATGCTTTCTTAATGAAAGAATTCCATGAAGCTTTGATAATCTGACAAAGACAATGAAGATGTCCCTTATACATAACATTTTCAGACATTTTCACAGAGTTTATATATACCTTTGATTTATTAGACTTCTCCAGGGTATATGGACCCTATTAAGAAACTCTTTTCAAGAGATTTATTAGTTCTAGATGTAGTGATTTTTAGGTTGTTCCCAAACACTCCATTTGTCTCCTCTGTGTACTTAGTAGGGTATCAACTGTACTTCCTTACCCCTTTGAATTTAAACGTGGGCAAACAACTTGCTTTGGAAAATTAAATGTGAAATATTTAACAGCCATATTCTACTGCCACCCTCCTTCCTTTTTTAATTTCTTAAGAAATATAGAAATTACACATTGAAATGAAGCCTATATCAGGTTGGATCTTTGAGTTGTTAATCTATTAAGCAGAACTTTCTGCATTGTCTATGTAGCATGCATCAGAAATAAACATTTGTTGTATTATGCTTCTGAGAACTTAGGGGAGGGAGAAGTTGTTATGCAGCATTAGTTTGGCTACATTGATTCATAGTGCATCCTTACATATCTATCCTTCATAGTCATAATATAATGATAAGAAAAGTATATACTTCTAAATAATGTTTTTTCTCCATAGTAACTATAACATTCAAAAAAAAGAAAGAATAATATCATATTTAATAAAAATAATGTTCAGCATAAAATATGGCATTTCATGCAAAAAATATAAGATTTGATCCATTTCTTAGCATGTATCTTGCAATTTATATATCTAAAACTGAACCATCAAACATTTGAATTATGAAAATGAAGAAAATTATGTTCTCAAGACTGTCCTTTAGAGTCTGGTTATTTTTGACCTAGGTTTCTAATAATCTTTGTTCTCTGGTTTCCAAACCTAAAAATAAAATATTGCAAACACAAATTAGGATTGGTCATACCTACTGATGGCTGCAACAATGAAAATCTAAAGAACTGGAAATAAGTGGAAGAAACAAACACCAGTCAAAAGTCATAAAAAAGAATACTGGATTTAAGCCATTGTGTACAGGGGCAAATAGCCTCAAACGTATTAATAGATAGCTGGGAAATGTAGCAGTAAAACAGATGAGGGGCTATAAACATCTCTTTGTTTAGATTGACGCTACATTGAATTCAAGTTATCTTTCTCTGCAGCTTATAATAAAAATTAACTCTGAAAGAATACTACACTAATAATGAACTATAGTATACCTTTATATAAATACCTACATCTTTAGATCAGTACTCTGTCCTAGCAAAATAGATTTTCTATGTTTAAGTGGTTACTAACAAATATTAAAATATTTACAGTATACTTTTAAAAATGGCCAGGGAAGTATATAACGGAGTAAAGAAAAACTTCCACCCAATGCAATAAAATAAAATGCTGATATTTAAAAGAAAGGAACATCTCATGATTTTAGATTGGACATAGGATCAAAACATTAGAGAAGGGCTACTCAAAATTCCACCATACCGGTTTCTTTCTCATGCCTCATTTTTTTTTTATACTTCTTAAAACTACCAGCAGTATTCAATTCGACACTAATCATGCGTATGTACTCTATATCAGCTGTCCCCACCCTTTTTGACACCAGAGACTGGTTTCATGGAAGACAATTTTTCCAGTTGGGGAGGACAGGGGAGGAGGAGCTCAGGTGGTGATGCGAGAGATGGGAAGAGGATGAAGCCAGATGACGCCGGAGGCTTCCCCAGCTCTCCCCCATCGCTGCTCACCTCCCGCTGTGCAGCTCTTGCGCCCCACCCCCTTACTAAGTTTCATGGAAGACAATTTTTCCAGGCACTCCAGGGGAAGTGGGGAGATGTGCAGAGCTCTAGGGCCCAGTTCCTAACAGGCCTCCGACAGGTAAGGTCTGTGGCTGGGGGACTGGGGACTGCAGCTCTATGTAATTCACATTTGTGCAAGTTCCCTAATGTTGCCTCCAAACAATTTTTTTGAGATGCAAAAATCTCTTGTATTTGAGCTCACATCTCTTGGCCACACCATATTCAACCCTTGCTGGTTTATGCCATATACTAATAACCTGGTCATTCCCTCTTTTAATGGAGATTTTGAAATATGGATGAAACACTTTCTCAAGGCAAGTTGCAGCATCATTATAGGTGATTCTACAATATACAAAGATGATAAATCTGGTTCTCCTGTCACTAAATTCTTTACTTTCACAAATCTAAAGATCAGCGACCCTGCTGTGTTCATGCACTGATTCTTTTATGCTCATCTTGATCCCTTAATCTCCAAGAACCTTTCCAACTGTTAGATTTTAAAATAAAAAACTCTCCTACTGGACCACAACTTCCTCCGCTTCCAGTTCTCAATCAGACTGACTCAGTCCTTGAACTCATTATATCTGTCAACCCTTTGAGCCCTCTATTTTTTATTATTGTATTTATGTCTTTTCTGTTTATATAATTACCTTTCTAACCTGTATTCCATGCCTACTTCTGTAACTCTCCTGACTGCACCTTCAAAATTACTGCTTTTTAACTGGGATAGTCCCAACTCTGGATTATTTCTTCTGAACATCACCGCTCTGTGAGAACTCCAACAGAAAAAGAAATACATATGCTCCTCCACTTATGATGGTGCTATCTCTCAATGAACGTATCATAGATCACATACATTCTAAGTTGAGAATGTATTAATACCCTGATAAACTTATCACAAAGTTGAAAAATCGTAAATTGAACCATCGTAAATCCAGATGCTCCTCAATTTAGGATCGGTTTATCTCCTCATAAACACATCCTAAAGTTGAAAATCCATAAGCAGAATCATTATAAGTTGCGGACTATCTGTATAGCTATGCAAAAAAAAAAAAAAAAAAAAAAAAAAAAGGTTGTCTTACAAAAATAAAGAGGTGCTGCCTCCTTCTTTAAACTCATTTTTTTCCCTCTTACCTGGTTCTCTGCATAGCTACCCCTTAATTGGCTTTGCCTATAGTTATACATTGAATTGAATTGTCCCCCAAAAATAATACATGGAAGTCCCAACCCCAGTAACTCAAAATATGACATTGTTTGGAAATAAACTCATTGTGTATCAAATTAGTTAAGACGAGGTCGTACGGAAGTAGGATGGCCCTTAATCCAATATAACTGGTGATTTTATAAGAGAAAAGAAACAGAGATAAGGTGGTCATGTGACAACAGACAGAAATTGAAGCTATGCACCTGCAAGCCAAGGAGTGCCAAGCTTTTCCAGAAAACACCAGAAGCTAGAAGAGGCAAAGAAGGATCCCCCGATAGGTTTCAGAGGGATCATGGCTCTAGTATGATTTCAGACCTCTAAGCTCCAGAACTGTGAGACAATATATGTTTTGTTGTTTTAAACCACCTGGTTTCTGACACTTTATTAAGGCAGTCTTAGGAAACTAACACACCTGCTCACCACAAGATTTTCTGCATAGACTATCCTGTCATCAGCTATTAGGGACAGTTTTATTTCTTCCTTTCCAATCTATATGTCTGTTATTTCTTTTTGTGCCTTGCAGGACTAGCTAGAACTTCCAGTACTATATTGAAAAGCAGGAGCAAAAGTGGATATACTTGCCTTGTTCCCAATATCATGGGGAAAACATTCAATTTTTCTTCATTAAATATGATGTTAGATGTACGATTTTTTTATCAAACTGATAAGAGTTTTTAAAATTATTTTTAATTTAATTATTTAATTTAATTATGTTTAGTAGAGATGTGGGCGGGGGGCTTGCTTTTGCTCAGGCTGGGGTCTCAAAGTCCTGAGCTCAAGCAATCCTTCCACCTCAGCCTCCCAGAGTCCTAGGATTACAGGTATGAGCCACCTCACCCAGCCTAAGATTTTTTCTTAATTTTTCTTCTTAAATTTCTTAAGTTTCTTAATTTTTTCTTCTTCAATTTTCGGAAGATAGACTGTTATGTGGCTTGGCATTGATTTCTTCGTGTTTACTCTTTCTGAAAGTTGCTCAGTTCTTGAAAATGAAAGTTAAAATATTTTACCAAATTTGGAAATTTTTACAGCCATTATTTTTTGAAACCTTTTCAGCCCCATCCTCTTGCTTCTTCCTTTCTAGAATTCCAATGACATAAATTTTTGAAATTTTCTTATAGTCTCCCATATCCCTGAGGCTCTCTTCAGTTTTTCTTTTACCCTAATATTTCCCTTCTTGAATTTGAGTAGCTTTATCATTATATCTTCAAGTTCACTGCTCTTTCATCTGTATAATCTCTTTTGCTGTTGAGCCCATATATTGAGGTTTCTTTTATTTTTATTATTGTGTTTTTAAGTACTATACTAAAATTTCCACTTTGCTCTCTTTTACATATTCATTTACATGCTGAAACACTATTTTTTCTTAGTTTTTCTATTTTTTTAATTTGTTTTAACATATTTGTAAATACATTTTGAAGTATTTTTTTTTATTTCAGCTCATTATGGGGGTACAAAAGTTCAGGATATATATATTGCCCATGCCCCCCATCCCCCCAAGTCTGAGCTTCAAGTGTGTCCATTCCCTAGACAGTGCACATCACACTCATTGTGTAGGTATACACCCATCCCTTTTCCCCAGCCCTCTGTCGGATACTCAATTGGTGTTATTCCCAAATGTGCACTCAGGGAAACCAGTTTGCTGGTGAGTACATGTGGTGCTTATTTTTCCATTCTTGGGATACTTCACTTAATAGAATGGGTTCCAACTCTCTCCAGGAGAACCAAAGAGATGCCATATAGCCATTATTTCTAATGGCTGAGTAATATTCCATGGTACACATATACCACATTTTGCTAATCCATTCATGAATTGATGGGCATTTGGGTTGTTTCCACATCTTTGTAATTGTGAATTATGCTGCTATAAACATTTGGGTGCAGGTGTCTTTGTTATAGAATGACTTTTGTTCTTCTGGGTAGATGCCCAATAATGGGATTGCTGGATCGAATGGTAGGTCTACTTGAATCTGTTTAAGGTATCTCCACAATGCTTTCCACAGGGGTTGCACTAGTTTACAGTCCCACCAGCAGTGTATGAGTGTTCCTGTCTCTCCGCATCCACGCCAACATGTTTTGTTTTGGGACTTTTTGATAAAGGCCATTCTCACTGGAGTTATGTGATGTCTCACTGTGGTTTTGATTTGCATTTTCCTGATGATTAGAGATGTTGAACATTTTTTCATATGTTTGTTAGCCATTCTTATATCTTCTTTTGAAAATTTTCTATTCATGTCCTTTGCCCACTTTTTGATAGGGTTGTTCGATTTTTTTCTTACTGATTTTCCTGAGTTCTAAATAGATTCTTGTTATCAGTCCTTTATCTGATGTGTAGTATGCGAAAATTTTTTCCCATTCTGTAGGTTGTCTGTTTACTCTCATGACTGCTTCTTTGGCTGTGCAGAAGCTTTTTAATTTGATCAGGTCCCATTTATTTATTTTTGTTGTTGCTGTGATTGCCTTAGGGGTCTTCTTCATAAATTCTTTGCCTAGGCCAATGTCTGTAAGAGTCTTTCCTACGTTTTCTTCTAGAATTCTAATAGTTTCCGACCTAAGGTTTAAGTCTGTTATCCACCGTGATTTGATTTTTGTGAGAGGTGAAAGCTGTGTGTCCTGTTTTAGTCTTCTACACGTGGCTATCCAGTTTTCCCAGCACCATTTATTAAATAAGGAATCTTTTCCCCAGAGTATGTTTTTGTCTGCTTTGTCAAAGATTAGATGGCTATATGAGAATGGTTTTATATTTGGATTTTCTGTTCTGTTCCACTGGTCTGTGTCCCTGCACTTGTGCCTATACCAAGCAGTTTTTATAATCACAGCCTTGTAGTATAGTTTGAAGTCTGGCAAATTAATACCTCCCATTTTGTTTTTATTGCTTAAAATTGCTTTTGCTAAACGGGGTCTTCTCTGGTTCTATGCAAAGCATAAAATTATTTTTTCTATATCTGTGAAAATATGATCCTCTCAATAGATGCAGAAAAAGAATTTGACAAAATTCAACATCCTTTTATGATAAGAACACTTAACAAAATAGGCATAGACCGGGCCTATCTAAAAATGATACTAGCCATATATGACAAACCCACAGCCAACATCATACTGAATGGGGAAAAACTGAAAGGATTCCCACTTCAAACTGGAACCAGACAAGGCTGCCCACTGTCCCCATTACTTTTCAACATAGTATTGAAAGTCCTTGCGAGAGCTATCAGGCAAGAGAGCAGAATCAAGGAAGTCCAAATAGGTATAGAAGAGATCAAAGTCTCACTCTTTGCTGATGATATGATGTTATGTCTAGAAAACCCCAAGGATTCAAGCAAGAGACTCCTGGAATTGATTAATGAATTCAGTAAAGTCTCAGGATACAAAATCAATACACACAAATCAGAGGCATTGATATATGCCAATAACAGTCAAACGGAGAACCAAATTAAGGACTCAATATCCTTCAAAATAGCAACAAAGAAAATAAAATACCTAGGAATATATTTAACTAAGGAGGTGAAGGACCTCTGTAGGGAGAACTATGAAACACTGAGGAAGGAAATCGCAGAGCATGTAAATAGGTGGAAAACCGTACCATGCTCATGGATCGGTAGAATCAACATTGTTAAAATGTCTATACTGCCCAAAGTTATCTACAGATTCATTTTGAAGTATTTTTTAAAAGCCTACTTTAAAATCCTTGTCAGGCAACTCTAACATCTGTGTCATCTTGATGTTTTCATCTGTTGATTGTCTTTTCTCATTTAGTTGGGATCTTGATGTTTCTTGGGGTGATGATTGATTTTCAGTTGAAACTTGGACATTTGGATTATTATGTTGTGAAATTTTAGGTCCTAATTATTAATATATCTGTGTTTTACTGGATTCCCAGATCTCTTTTGTCACTGCTCCAGCAGGGGAAGAAGGGCATCTTGGTTGACATCCAGGGGAGTGGGGAGGACATGCTGCTCATTACTGCTGGGTGCAGGTAGAAGTTCAGCCTCTCCATGAGGCTTCTGCATTTACTATGCTACCCAGGGTTAGAAAAGAAAAGGTGTCTAGAGGGTTCTTTTTCCTTTATTATTTTTTCTGGCACATTTTCAAATTTACTAACCTTTAGAAAGAATGACATAGGCTTTGTTGATAGACTTTGTTTTATATTTCCTCTCTCATTTATGAGTTCTATCCTTTATTATTTCTTGTTTATATTTATATTTTTATATATAAATATTAAATTATAAATATAGCCTAATATTTATCTAGGCTATTCTTTTATTAGCTTTATGAGATGAAAGCTTAAATTAACATTTAGTCTTTTTGTGTGTGTCTAATTTATGCTCTGATGCTATATCTGTATTTGACATATATTGATGTATCAGTCATATCTCCATTATAATTCAGGTAAGATTATTTTCTAATTTCCACTTTAATGTCTTCATTAACACATGGGTTATTTGCAAGTACAATGCTTAATTCCCAAGTGGGAAGAATTTCCTAGTAATCTTTATGTTTTTGTTATCTAGTTTATTTCATTTTAATCAGAGAATATAACCTAAAATATTTTTAATTTTTGGATTTTATAGAGTTATTCTTTAAGGTACAGCATATATTTGATTTTAAGAAATACTAACACTCCATGTATAAAGAAAATAATGTCAAGGTTTGGTGCATTATTATATATACAGCAATTTACTCATTTTGTTTAATTATGCTATTCAAGTTTTGTTGTATGATCATACTTTTGTTTTGTTATAGTTTGCTTATTCTATTAGCTATTAATAGCTGTGTGTTATAATCACCTTCTCTGATGATAAATTTGTCTGTTTCTCCCTTTTTAATTTCAATTTCAGTTTTATATATTTTGACATTTGAATATTTGGTGCATAGAAACACAGAATGTTTATCACTGCTCATTGCATTGATTGTCTATTATACAGAATGGCTTTTAATCTCTAGTTTTGTCTCCTGCTTTAAAGTCTACTTTGTGTGGTTGAATTACATACCGCTCTGGTCAAAATACATGCTCTGGAAAGGTTTATTCCTTTTAAATGTTGAATCTCACTTTCTGGCTTTATATATAAATAATTTAGGTAAATATCCATACTTATGCAAAAGATATTTGTGTTTTCTCATTTTTGATTGCCTTGTTAAATACTTATAAATTAGAATAAATTTGCATTGCTGTTATTGTTGCTAATTATTTTGCTCTCAACATGTTTATCTATACAGACATTTTGCTTTCTAATTTATAGGGTACTGAGAAGGTATACTGAAGACTAAGTATAGATTTGTGATTTGTATAGTTTTCTATCATTTTTTATATTTTTTACTTATGTTTATTGGAGCTACATTATGAAGTGTCTTGATCTGCTTTGTGTTGCTGAAACACAATAACACAGATTGGGTAGTTTATAAACAACAGAGATTTGTTTCTCACAGTTCTGAAGGCTCAGATGTTCGAGATCAAGATTCCAGCATCTGGTATGGGCCTTCCTGCTGCTTCCGTCGGTCATGGCAGAAGACAGAAGAACAAGAGAGCTTGTGCCAGAGAGAAGCAAAGGGGACTTAATTCATCCTTTTTATCAAGAACTCATTTCCCCAATAACGACATTAATCCATTCATAAGAGCAGAGTCCTCATGACCTAATCACCTCTTCTAGGTCCCATCTCTCAACGCTGTTGCTTCGCAGCAAGTTTCCAGCACACAAACTTTAGGGGACACGTTCAAACCATACATGGAGTAAATATACGTTTAGATGAGTTTTAACTTTTCCAGATACATTTTATCTTTAAACTGTGGGAAGCATTTCTTTTTAACTGTGCTTCTTGCCTTAAAGTCCCCTTTGTTTGATATGATTTTAACTATTTCAACTTGTTTTTCCTAAATTTTACATTTATGTACTCATTTAAAAAATTTGTTGTGGTAAAAAAGCCACATAGCATTTACTATCTTAAAAATTTACTATTTTAAACATCTCTAAGTACATAAGTTCAGTAGTGTTAACTATATTCATTTTGTATGCAACAAATCTCCAGCACTTTCATCTTGCAAACCTGAAACTTTATACTCATTAAACAACAACTTCCCATTCTCCCTGACCCTAGCCCAGGAAACCACTTATTCAACTCTCTGTTTCTATGAGTTTAACTACTCTAGGTACCTCATATAAGAGGAGTAATACAGCATCTGTCTTTTGTGAATGGCTTATTTTAAAATGTCCTGAAGGTTCGTGCAAGTTGTAGAATGCGTCAGATTTTTTTTTAGTTTTTAAGGCTGAATGCTATTCCTTTGTATGCATATACCACGTTTGTTTAACAATTTTTTTAAATCTACGAAATTTCGGTTGATTCTATCTTTTGGTTGATGGGAAGAGTGCTACTATGACCATGGGTGTACAAATATCTCTTTGAGATTCTGTTTCAATTCTTTTGGATACATACCCAAGAGAGGAAAGGATGGATCATAACTTAATTCTACTTATATTTTTTGAGAAATATTAATACTGTTTTTCATAGTGGCTTTACAAATTCACATTCCTACGAATAGTGCACAAGTTTTCTAATTTCTCCACATCCTCAATAACTTAATACTTTATGTTTCTTTAATAGTAGCCATCTTACTGGGTCTGAACAAAATCTCATTTTAGTTTTTCAGTTGCATTCTATTAATGATTGATGATGTTGAACATCTTTTCATATGCTTATTGGCCATTTGTATTTCTTCTTTAGAGAAATATCTATTCAAGTTATTTGTCCATTTTCTAATCAGGTTATTTGGTTTTTGTTTTTGTCCAATTGTAGGAGTTCTTCATATAGCCTAAATATTAACCCGTTATCAGGCCTTCTGATTTCAAAATTGTTGTTTTTTAAATGCCAAAGGAGGAAAAAAAGTTTCATTTTATCTGCTGCACTCCTTTCAATAAAAGGATTTGTTCTGTAAAATCTGGATTCAGTCAGAAGGTCTCAGTCAAGGATCCAGAAGGCCACATGTGGCTCCAAGGCTGCAGATTTCCCACCCTGCATGATCCTTGCCAAATCCAAAGCCATGAAACTTTTCTCCTATGTTTTCTTTTAAGAGTTTTATAGCTTTTGCTCCTACAATCAGGTCTTTGACTCATTTTGTGTTAATTTTTTTCATATGTTATAATTAGAGTCCAAATTCATTGTTTTGCCTGTGCGTATACATTTTTCCTAATACCATTTGTTGAAGAAACTATCCTTTCCCTATTGGAAGATCTTGGCAAATTTGTTGAAAATTTGACCATATAAGTGAGGGTTCATTTCTCAATTCTCTAGTATATTCCATTGGTTTATATGTTTACTTTTATCCCACTCCCACACTATTTTGATTAATGTAGTTTGGAAACAAATTTTTAAGCCAGGAAATTGAGGTCCCCAACTTTTTTGTTTTTTCTTTTCTTTTCTTTTAATTTTAATTTTTTCTTATTTCAGGATATTATGAGAGCATAAGCATTTTGGTTACATTTTATGTCTTTTCCTCACCCAAGCAAGGATCAGAGGCATGCCCTTCCCCTCTACAATGCTCACCGAGTCCAATAGTTGTGAGTTTATCCCCATCAACCCCCTAATCCCTGGAGAATATTATTACTGAGTGAGCACCATAGTGTTGATCAGTCAGTGCCTATTAGACAGCAAGTACGTGTGGAGCCTATTCTTCCGATCTTGTGATACCTCACTTCGGATAATGGGCTCAAGCTCTATCCAGGAAAATATAAGAGATGCTAGATCACTGTCGTTTCTTATAATTGAGTAATATTTCATTGTGTATATATACCAAATTTTAATAATCCACTCATGAATCGATGGGCACTTGGGTTGTTTCCATATCCTTGCTACAGTGAATTGTGCTGCCATAAACATTCAGGTGCAGATGTCTTTATTACAGAATGTCTTTTGTTTTTTTGGATAGATGCCTAATAATGCTATTGCTGGATTGAAAGGTATTTCTATTTTTAGCTCTTTGAGGTATCTCCAAATTCTTTTCCACAGAGGTTGCAGTAATTTGCAGTCCCACCAGCAGTGTAAGAGTGTTCCCATCTTTCCACATCCTCACCAGCATTTGTTGTTTTGGGATTTTTTGATAGAGGCCAATCTCACTGGGGTTAGGTGATATCTCATTGTGGTTTTGATTTGCATTTCTCTAATGATTAGAGATGTTGAACATTTTTTATATGTTTGCTGGCCATTATTCTGTCTTCTTTTGAAAAGTTTCTGTTCATTTCCTTTGCTGATTTATTGATGGAGTTGTTTGATTTTTTTTCTTGTTGATTTTTTTTAAGTTCTAGATTGATTCTTGTTATCAGCCCTTTATCAGATGTGTGGAGAGCAAATATTTTCTACCATGCTGTAGGCTGTCTATTTGCTCTGATAATAGTTTCCTTGGCTGTGCAAAAGTTTTTTAATTTGATCAGATCCCATTCATTTATTTTTGTTGCTGCTGTGATTGCTTTGGGGGTCTTCTTCAAAAATTCTTTGCCTAGACTGATGTCTGAAAGGGTCTTCCCAACATCTTCTTCTAGAATTCTTAAGGTTTCATGCCTTAGGTTTAAGTCTATTATCCATCTTGAATTGATTTTTGTAAGAGGTGAGAGGTGGGGATCCAGTTTCAATCTTTTGCATGTAGCTATCCAGTTTTCCCAGCACCATTTATTGAAAAGAGATTCTTTTTCCCAGTGTATATTTTTGTCTGTTTTGTCAAAGATTATATTACCATATGTGGATGGTTTCATCTCTGGATTCTCAGTCCTGTTCCAAAGGTATATGTCTCTGTTCTCGTGCCAGTACCATGCTGTTTTAATTACTATAGCCTTGGAGTACAACTTGAAGTCTGGTAGACTGATACCTCCCAGTTTGTTCTTTTTACTTAAGATTTCTTTGCCTATATGAGTTCTTCTCTGGTTCCATACAAAGCATAAAATTATTTTTTTCTAGATCTGTAAAGAATGATGACTGGTATTTTGATAGGACTGCATTAATTCTGTATATCACTTTAGGTAGTATGGACATTTTAACGATATTGTTTCTACCAATCCACGAGCAAGGTAGATTTTTCCACCTGTTTACATCTTCTACAATTTCTTTTCTTAGTATTTTATAGTTCTCCCTGTATATGTCTCTCACATCTTTCATTAAATATATTCCTAGATATTTAATTTTCTTTGAGGCTATTGTAAAATGTGTTGCACTTTTGATTTGAATTTCAGCTTGACTGTTATTGGAGTATATGAATGCCTCTGATTTGTGTGTATTGATTTTGTATCCCAAGACCTTACTGAATTCATTTATTATTTCTAGGAGTCTCTTGGTTGAATCCTTGCAGTTTTCTAGATATAATATCATATCATCATCAAAGAGTGAGAGTTTGATCTCCTCTGCCCCCATTTGGATGCACTTAATTCCCCTCTCTTGTCTAATTGCTCTAGCAAGAACTTCCAGCACTATGTTGAATAGAAGTGGAGATAGTGGGCAACCTTATCTGGTTAAGTTCTAAGTGGGAATGGTTTCAATTTTTCCCCATTCAGTATGATATTGGCCATGGGTTTATCATAAATGGACTTGATAATTTTAAGGTATGACCCATCTATTTCTATTTTGTTAAGAGTTTTTATTATAAAGGTGTGTTGGACTCTGTCAAATGCTTTTTCTGCATCTATTGAGAGGATCATACGGTCTTTGTTCTTCCCTTTATTTATGAGGTGAATTGCATTTATAGATTTGTGTATGTTGGTCTAGCCTTGCATCTCTGGAATAAAGCCCACCTGGTCATGGTGAATTATTTTTTTGATATGCTGCTGAATTTGATTTGCTAAAATTTTGTTGAGGATTTTTGCCTCTATATTCTTGAGCAATATTGGTCTGTAGTTTTCTTTTTTTGTTGTGTCCTTTCCTGGCTTTGGTATCAAGGTGATATTGGCTTTGTAGAATGAGTTAGGAAGGATACCATCTTTCTCAATGTTGTGGAATAATTTCTGTAGTATAGGTTTGAGTTCTTTGTATGAGCAAATCAATTCCAAACCTAGTAGAGAAAAGAAATAACTAAGATCAAAACAGAACTAAATGAAATTGAGAATAAGAGAACTATACAGAAGATCAACAAAACCAAAAGCTGGTTTTTCAAAAAGATAAACAAAATTGACACCCCTCTTGTGAGATTGACAAGAATTCGAAGGGAAAGGACTCTAATCAACTCAATTAGAAATGAAAAAGGAGAGGTCACAACAGACACCATGGAAATACAAAACATTATTTTCAATTACTATAAAAACCTATATGCTCAAAAGCTACATAATGAGGAGGAAATGGACAAATTCCTGGAAACATACAACCTCCCTAATTTCACCCAGGAGGTAACAGAATTTCTGAATAGACCAATCTCAGACTCAGAAATTGGAGCAGGAATTAAAAATCTCCCAAAATGGAAAAGTCCCAGACCAGGTGGCTACACTTCAGAGTTTTACCAAGGTTTTTTTTTTTTTTTAAGTATTGTTTTGGCTATTTGATGCCCCTTGAGATTTTATATGAATTTTAGGATGAATTTATCTATTTCCAATCATGATGGGATTTCAATTACAGATTGTATGAAATCTATAGATTTCTTTGGGTAGCATTGCCATATTAATAATATTAAGGCTTCTAATCCATGAGTACTATATTTATTCAGGTTGCATTTAGTTTGTTTAAGTAACATTTGCATTTATCTGTGTATTCTTTATTTTTTTTTTCGCAATGCTTTTTTCAGTTTACAAGCCATCGATTCCAGTGCTTTGTTTATCTTAAGTACTTTATTCTTTTGGATATTATTTTAAGTGGATTTTTAAAATTTCTTTTTCTGATTTTTCATTGTTAGTACATAGAAACAAAATGGTTGTAGCATATTGACAGCATATTATATACTGGGAAATAGTCTATGTATTTGGTAGGTAGTAAGTAATTTAATTCTAATGACACATTTTTGTTGCATATTACTTTTATCCACATTTCACAGCTGAAAAAAAATTAGGTACAGAGATTTTAAGTAATTTGCCCTAAATTACAGAATACGTCTGTAGAGCTAAAATTTAAACTCTGAGAGGTTAGTGCCGGAATTCATACTCTTAACCACTGTGATATAAAGCTTTGTGATACATTTGTGTGTATGAGTGTGTGTGTTTAATATATGAATTACAAAGTTTTATGTACAGTTCAAGCTACTGAAAAATACCTTTCTTATTCCAGCACAAAACAAAACAAACAAACAAAAAAACCCTGCAGCCATGGTAACAAAGATATATAATGGCCAGAGGCTTATAATAGTGTGCTGCTTAATTTAGCTTTAAAAATAGGAGGTATTTTCAAATATACTAATACAGAATAATTACCCAAACATAACTTATTTTATCTTGTGAGCTAATGCTGCTCTCTATATCTCCCCAATCTACCATCAAAAGCAATCAAAGAGAAATTATAAAATAAATCTAAGGTAGATTGACCTATTGTGTTAAATCTTCATGACTGTGGAGTATGTGATAAATATAAGTGAGTTATCAGGCATCTCCACCTGAGTAAAGATAAATGACATTTCAGTCACAAACAGACAGCAAGGAGTACTCTGCTTGTGAAAGAACACTTAATTCCAAGCATCTCAAGACACTGCAGACATATATATGGATAGGTTTCACTACATGAGCACTCCTGTTAAGTGTGTTTTAGCAGAAAGACTAAAGATGCTGGTAATATGGATTTCCCTACTTAAAATATTATGTTAAGAGACTGCTTTGCTCTACTTAAGTGCTTTTATAGCCGGAGAAAAACATATAACTAGAGAATGAGGTATATATTAACCACTGAATATGAGAAGTCACTATTTCCTTTTCACAGTCTTATGTTACACTTAAAAAACTAATTTGAAAGGAAACTCTAGGCTCTAGGTTTCTACAAACAAACAAATGAACAAACAAAAAGACCATCAAATATACAACCACAGACTGACTAAAATAACTTTACAGGAACTCTGGAAACCATTAAAAAACCTACAACAATCATGCAAACACCCAATCAAGAAAAAGTCACAAGGCCGGGCGCGGTGGCTCACGCCTGTAATCCTAGCACTCTGGGAGGCCGAGGTGGGCGGATCGTTTGAACTCAGGAGTTCGAGACCAGCCTGAGCAAGAGCGAGACCCCATCTCTACTAAAAATAGAAAGAAATGATATGGACAGCTAAAAATATATATAAAAAAAAAAAAATTAGCCGGGCATGGTGGTGCATGCCTGTAGTCCCAGCTACTCGGGAGGCTGAGACAGGAGGATCGCTTGAGCTCAGGAGTTTGAGGTTGCTGTGAGCTAGGCTGACGCCACGGCACTCACTCTAGCCTGGGCAACAGAGTGAGACTCTGTCTCAAAAAAAAAAAAAAAAAAAAAAAAAAAAAAAGAAAAAGTCACAAAACTACAGACCAAAATCCTTTATGAATATAGTTTCAAAAATCCTCAACAAAATACTAGCACACTAAAATCAACAGCATATCAAAAAAATAATTCACCATGACCAAATGAGTTCCATCCCAGGGATGTAAAAATGGTTCAATATATGCAAATCCATATACATGATTCACCTCATAAACAGAAGCAAAATGAAAGACCATATGATCATCTCAATAGATGCAGAAAAAGCATTTGATAAAATCCAGCATGTATCAGAATAAAAATTCTCAACAGGTCAGGCACAGTGGCTCGCGCCTGTAATCCTAGCACTCTGGGAGGCCGAGACGGGCGGATTGTTTGAGCTCAGGAGTTCGAGACCAGCCTGAGCAAGAGCGAGACCCTGTCTCTACTAAAAATAGAAAGAAATTATATGGACAGCTAAAAACATATATAGAAAAAATTAGCCAGGCATAGTGGGACATGCCTGTAGTCCCAGCTACTCGGGAGGCTGAGGCAGAAGGATCGCTTGAGCCCAGGAGTTTTAGGTTGCTGTGAGCTAGGCTGATGCCACGGCACTCTAGCCCAGGCAACAGAGTGAGACTCTGTCTCAAAAATAAATAAATAAATAAATAAAATAAAAAATAAAAATAAAAATTCTCAACAAACTATGCATAGAAGGCACATACCTCAACATTATAAAAGCCATATACAATAAGCACACAGCCAACATGAATGGGGAAAAGTTGAAAGCATTCCCTGCTAAGAACTGGAACAAGACAAGGATGCCGACTGTCTCCACTTCTATTCAACATAGTAATGCAAGTCCTAGCCAGAGCTAGGCAAGAGAAAGAGATAAAGGGTATGCAAATCAGAAAAGAGGATATCACTATCACTTTTTGCTGACTATATGATATTGTATCTAGAAAATCCCAAAGACTCCACAAAAAGACTCCTAGAACTGATAAATAAATTCACCAAAGTCTCAGGTGACAAAATCTATGTACACAAATCTATGTACACAAATCAGTAGCATTTTTATGTACTAACAACAGTCAAGCTGAGAGTCAAATCAAAGACTCAACACCATTTACAATAGCTACAAAGAAAATAAAATAGGAATATACTTAACCAACGAGGTGAACAATCTCTACAAGGAGAACTGTGAAACACTGATGAACAAAAATCATAGATGATATAAATAAATGGAAAAATATCTCATGCTCAAGGATTGATAGAATCAACATTGTTAAAATATCCATAGTTCCCAAGGTGATTCAGATATTCAATGCAATCCTCATCAAAATAACAATGTCATACTTCACAGATCAAGGAAAAATAATTCTACACTTTATTTGGAACCAAAAAAGAACTCAAATAGCCAAAGCAGCATTAAGCAAAAAGAACAAATCTGGAGGCATCACATTAACATACTTCAAATTATACTACAAGATCATAGTAACCAAAACAGCATGGTAGTGATGAAAAAGTAAATACATAGACCAATGTAACAGAACAGAGAATACACACATAAAACTATCTACTTACAACCAACTAATCTTTGACAAACCAGACAAGAACAAATATACTGGTGAAAAGGAAAGGAAGCCCTATTCAATAAATGGTGCTGGGAAAACTATATAACCACATGCAGTAGAATGAAACAGGACCCCTATCTCTCACCATATACAAAAATTAATTCATAATTGATAAGAAATTTAAACATAAGGCACGAAACCATAAAAATCCTAGATGAAAATGCAAGAAAACTCTTCTAGACATTGGCCAAGGCAAAGAATTTATGACAAAGACCCCAAAGGTAATTATAGCAACTACAAAAATAAATAAATGAGACTTGATTAAAATAAAAACCTTCTGCACAGCAAAAGAAATAGTCAACAGGGTATTATAAATAGACAATCTACAGAATGGAAGAAATTATTTGCAAACTATACATCTGACACAGGGCTAATATCCAGAATCTACAAAAAGCTCAAACAAACCAGCAATATAAAAACAAACAACCCCATTAAAAAGTGTGCAAAGGCATGAATAGAAGTTTTTCAAAAGAGGATAGACAAATGGCCAACAAACATATGAAGAAATACTCAACACCACTAATCATCAGAGAAATGAAAATTAAAACAATAATGAGATTTCACCTTCCCCTGTCAGAATGGGTATTATTAAAAAGTCAAAACACAATAGATGCTAGAAATGATGCAGAGAAAAAGGAATGCATATACATTGTTGGCAGGACTGCAAATTAGTATAAACTATATGGAAACAGTATGGAGATTCCTCAAATAAATAATTGTAGACGTCCCATTTGACCCAACAATCCCACTATTTGGTATCTAAAAAAGGTGAAAGAAAAAAATCGGCAAACTTGAAGACAGGTCAAAAACACACCTGCACTCAAATGTTTATTGCAGCACAATTCACAGTCACAAAGATGTGGAATCAAGCAAAATGCCTATCAATTCATGAGTGAATTAACAAAATGTGATATATATACACATATATGTACACACACACCATGGAGTACTGCTCAGCCATAAAAAGAAATGAAATAATGTCTTTTGCAGTAACTTGGATGGAACTGGAGACCATTATCTTTAGTGAAGTATCTCAGGAATTGAAAAACAAACACCATATGTATTTGCTAATAATTGGGAGCTAATTGATGGGCACACACAGGCACAGAGAGTTGTAAAGGGCATTGGAAATCAAGAAGGAGCAAGGGAGGGACAAGGGGAGGAGGAGAAACCTACTTCTTGGGTACAGTGAACACTATTCAGGTGATAGGCACACTAAAATCCCTGATTTAAGCATTGTAAAAGATATCCATGTAAAAAAATTACATTTGTACCCCCTTAATATTTTGAAAAAATAAAAAAGTCACATTCAAAATGATAGGAAATTTTGTGCATTTTTATTTGACCTTGCCCCATTCCTTTTCCAGTGTGGCACAGAACAGGAGAAGTGACAAAATTTTGAGTTACTTCATTTGGGCCAAAAATAGTACAGTGAAAATTATTTTCAACGATATGACCTCTTATGGGCTTCCTTGAAGTACTAATATATGCCTCACCTGACTTGAAGACCAGAGCAGAATGACAGCATAAGTAGTATCCTAGAATGGAAGTTGAGAGACAGTGGTGGGTGCCCTTATGCATAAAAGTTGCAAAGGGACTGCAGACTAATGAATGCCTGGTGGCAAGAGAATAAAACAGAACACGTAAGGACCTGAGAAGTGTCTGGGATGAGAATTTAGGAAGAATTAAGGCATTAAAGGCAAATTGGAAAAAATGGGAAAAAAAAAAAAGGACATGCAGGCTTGAACAGGAAACATACATTAAAAAATACTTGACAAGGTCTTTTTTTTTAATTTTTTATTTCAGCATATTACAGGGGTGCAAATGTTTAGGTTGCATATATTGTCTTTGTCCCGCCCAAGTCAGAGCTTCAAGTGTGTCCATCTCCCAGATGGTGTGCACCACACCCATTAGGTGTGAATATACCCATTCCCTTCTCCCCCCCTCCCACCTGTCCTATAGCCTATGAATGTTACTAATATATGTGCACATAAGTATTGATTAATTAATACCAATTTTATGGTGAATACATGTGGCTAGACTGCTATCAAGGCTTAGAGACCTCCTAATTAGTAAAGGTCTTCCACACCAGATTGCAAAAATGGGTGTTTCTTCAAATGCCTAATTCTCAACAAATGATTATTATATAAGCCATACGAAGAAGGAAGCAATCATGAGTCATTAAAGGAAACAAAATAAATCTCACAGTGTCTGAGAAAACACATACACTGGACATACCAGAAAACCTCTTTAAACAAATCTCTAAAATATGCTCAAGGAGCTAAGGTAAACATGGGCAAAGAACTAAAGGAAATCAGAAAATTATTTATGAACAAAATGAGAATGTCAACAAAAACACAAACATAAAATGAATCAATATAAATTCTGGAGCTAAAATATATGAGAGTTGAATTGAAAAATTCACTGAGGGGGTGCCACTGAATACTTGAACAGATGGAGGAAAAATCAGCAAACTTGAAGATAGGTCATTTAAAAATAATGAGTCTGTGGAGCTGAAAGAACAACAAAGAAAAGTGGACAGAGCCTAAAGTACTTATGAAAACTACAAAGTTTCATTATAGGAGGCACATTATGGGAGCATCAAAACAAGGCAGAAAAGGGAGGAGAGGTTGTTAAGAATAAAACCCTGAAACTTCTTCAGTTTGAGAAAAAAGTATAAATATATTATACAAATCCAAGAAGTCCATTAACTCCAAGTAGGATAAACCTAAAGAGATCCACATAGAAATACATTATAATCAAACTTTTGAGCCAAGTGCAGTGGCTCATGTCTGTAATCCCAGCAATTTAGGAGGCTGAGGGGGAAGGATTGTTTGAAGCCAGGAGTTCAAGACTGCAGTGAACTATAATTGTGCCAATGCACTTCAGCCTGGTGACAGAGAAGAGCAAGACCCTATCTTTATTAAAAAAAAAAAAAAAAAAAAAAAAATTGAAATAAAAAGACAAACCAAAAATCTTAAAAACAGCAAGAAAAAAACAAGTGATCTTTAATAACAATATAAAACATCCATGGATTTCTCATCAGAAACCATGTAGGCCATATGGAAGTGAGATGATGTATTTGAAGAGCTGAAAGGAATAAAAAACCTGTTAGTTGAAATTTATATATCTGGCAAAGCTGTCCTTCAATATGGAAGGAGAAATCAAAACATTCCCAGACAAACAACAGCTGAGAGAGTTAGTTACCAGTCTCTGCAAGAAATTCTGAAGGGCATACTTCAAGCTGATATGAAAGGACACTGGAGAGTAACTTGAACCATATGCAATATAATTTTTTTCAGTAAAGATAGGTATGTGAACAGATATAAATATATATGTCTTTGTAATTTTTGTTTGTAACTCTACTTTTTATTTCCTACATCATGTAAAAGACACACACGTAAAAATAACTATAAATCTATGTTAATTGGTACACAATATATAAATATGTAAATTATTGCATCAATAAAAAATAGAGCAAAGCTGAGAGTGGTAGAGATTTTTATGTGAATAAAGCTTTAGAATGTTATATGCAATCTCCACGATAACTGCAAGAACAATATGTGTGGAATATACACAAAAGGAAATGAAATGAGTAGTGAATCAAACATTTCACTGCAAGAAATCAGCTAAATACCAAGGAAAACAGTAATGATGAAAAGAAGGAATAAAAACATAAGATAAATAAAAAAACAAATGACAAAATAGCAAAAGCAAATGTTTCCTTTTCAATAATTACTTTAAATATATGTTGATTAAACTCCTCATTCAAAAGATATGGATTCGCAGAATGGATTAAAAACAAACAAACCAGGATTCAACCTTATGCTCTTCATAAGAAAAACACCTTATATCTAAGGACAGACATAGGTTAAAAGTGAAAGGGTAGAAAAATGAGTCTTTGTAAACAGTAACCCAAAGTGAGCAGGGTGCCTATATATATTAACATCAGACAAAACATACTTTAAGTAAAAAGTGATGTGGGGAATAAAAAAGGATAGTATACAACGACGAATGGTCAATTTATCAAGAAGATATAACAATTATAAACATATAGATAGATACCCAACATCATCCTTCCGAAATACATGAAGCAAACATTGACAGAATTGAAAGGAGAAAAAAAAAACAAAAAAACAGTTCTACAGTAATAGTAGGAGACTTCCATGTCCCACTTTTAACAACAGAACAACCAGGAAAAGATCAATAGAGTACTTAACACTATAAACCATTTGGAACTAACAGACATGTTGAAACCACTACATCCAAGACCACCAGCATACACATTTTCCTCCAGTGCACATGGAACATTCTCCAGGACAGAATATATGCTAGAACACAAAGCAAGTCTTAAGAAAAAAGAAAAAAAATAAATTGAGTACAGTGCTTAGAAGTCTCCAACTTCTGGTAGGCCAATATGAAGAAGTCACGTAATTTCTCTTTGTAGAAAACAAGAAAATGTGGCAAGCAGTTTTCTAGAACAACCACTGAGGACACTTGGAATTGATAAATGGAGTATGAAAATACAAAAGGAATTTTACTTTTAAAAAGTTGCTATGGATTTGTGTAAGCAATGTGTTGAGTCTTTGGTCATTTCGCCCATTCCCACCTTCCTTTTCCTACCAGCTCAGTAGATTCTTGCCTCAGGAGTGTGGGATTCAGGACATATGTAGTTGCCAGTAATGGACAATTCAGTTCAGAATGGTGGATAAAAACCAATGGTGTCAGTCTGAAAAGACAGGGAAAACCTACAGTTTTTCAGTCATTTCAGAGTTATTGGTAGATCAGTTCAAAATTTAATGTGAGAAATCCATAGAGCTCAGATAATATCTGCAAAAGTTCCTGCTAACTAATAAATATATATGTTCAGGAGATCCAAAAGAGCACAACAAAGTATGAAACTCAAGAGACTTAAGAAGTGACTGCAAGTTTGAATGCCTTCTTCAAATAACGTATATAGCTTAGCCTGCAGAACTTGGACTACTTGAGCATATGTCTACAAAATTATTGGCTGACCACTAAACTGTGCAAACACAAGACTGGATCTCAAGAGCCAGTTTAAAAAATGGAAATGAAAATTATAAAATTTGATGAGAAAGATCAGCTTGGAGCAATAATGCAGAAGAAACAAACATCACAGTGTTAAGTTATGCCAAGTTAGCAAAACATAAACAAATAAATAAAACCTTCAAAAATAAAATATATAACATTCCAGAATTTCTGCATTATATTATCTAAAGCATCTGATTTTCAACCAAAAAGAAATGATATACAAAGAGAAAGAAAAGTATAGCCTACACTAAATATCAAAAAACATTCAATAAAAAATAGTTTAGTGGGCATAGATTTTGAATTTAGTATAGAAAGACTTCAAAGCAACTATAATACATATGTTCAAATAATTGAGATAAACTATGTTTAAAAAATTTAAAAAAAGCATGCCAACAGTGAGTCAATAGAAAGTCTCCATAGAAAATATAAATTAATAAATAGGACTAAAGGAAAAGTTGAGGGTTGAAAAGAAATAAAATGAAATAAAAGATTTGATATACATGCCCAACATGTATATACATGCCCAACAATGAATTTGATATACATCAATGGAAATAATCCAGTCAGTCTGAAGACCAGAAAGAGAAAAACCATTTAAAATAATGAAGGGAGTCTCTGAGAACTTGAGAGAGTTTCAAGCATTATGACGTATATATGCTGGCAGTAGTGGAAAAAATTAGAAAGATAAGTGAGAAAAATATGTATAAAGGAAAAGAAAAAAGGAAATCAAGCTGACCATGAGAAACTTCTGATGAAGTAAAACTGAGGTTAACGAACTCAAAGAACAATGTCCTAAGGGTGATATCTCACCAATATCTTGCCAGCAATGGATATGAGAAGCAAGTTTACGCCCCATTTACGCCCATTTACGCCCCACTTGACATTGCATAGAGGAAAGACTAGCTATCTCCAATAAGCCCAGCCCAAATTGAATATTTGTAAGAAAAGTAAATGATTGTTTTAACCATGAAGATTAAGGATGGTTTGTAGCAGAGTAATACACAGTTTGAACAACATACACGATTATTTTAAATCACCTAGTATAAGTTTTACAATAAGTAAGTAGAAATCTATGATTTGGGGTTTTTAGAGGTTAGAGGAACCTAATAATCTACAATTTTCAGATAAACAGTGATAAATACACATGCTAATAAGCATAAACACAAATATCTCAAGGAATATAATTTATGGATACATGACTAGTGTAACTACAGATATGCCTTTTGTGAACGTTATGGTATTTCAATATAAACTTAAATAGTATTGCACTATGGGCTATAATAAAATTAGAATGACAACTGTAGAAGTTTTTAATTTGATTTATAAACATATTCTGTAAAACAATGAAAATGTGGAATGAAACTATTTTTAATAAAAATATAATATTTTACTTTTTTTTAGAAACTATATAGGGAAGGTAAGAAAAAAATGTTATTTAAAGAGACTAGTCCATGTCTGTAAAAATAAGAAGCTCTGGGCCTTGTCTGCATTGTCAAAATGCAAAGAAAGGTATGGCTCCACTGTTCAGTACAAGCAGCAATCTAATAAGAATTTGGGGGCTTCTTAAAGAAAGGAAAATGTTCATCCAGAGGGAGAGGAATGACTTAAATGTGGATAGCAGGGAGTTGTGAGAAGGAATGGCATCTGAATAAACAATTCCCAGTATTGTGCAAAAAGTTTTTCTATTTTCTTTGCTATTTGGCAATATGATGTCATTTTATTTTGTCAATCGAAGCCTCCTTAGATACAGATGCAGTGTTTGCTTTTTAGAGTGGGGCAGTAGGGTGAAAGAAAGTGATTTCAAAGAAATGGGATGGATTTCACATGAGTAATATTATGAACTGAATTGTGGCCCCAGCCAAATTCATTCATATGTTGAAGCCCCAAGCCCCAATGTGTTTGCGTTTGGCGATATGGCCTGTAAGGAGATAATAAAGGTTAAATAAGTTCCTAAGGGAGAGGCTTTAATCTGATAGAACTGGTGTCCTTATAAGAAAATCTAAGACACCAGAGATTGTTGTCTCTGTGTGTGTGTGTGTGTGTGTGTGTTTATGTGTGTGTACAAGCACGGAGGAAAGACAAGTGAGGACATGGAACTTTGATCTTGGACTTCCAGCCTCCAGAACTGTGAGACATTAAATGTCTGTGGTTTAAGCCACCCAGTCTATGGCATTTTGTTATGGCAGCCCTGGCGGGCTAATACAAGTTAGTAGGGTAGGAACATGAGAACAACCATCTGAAGTAACATATTAATTGAGATTAAAAATTTAGTGGGGAATGAAAATTTAAGCAAGTGGGGATATTAAGAACAAGTCCCTGGGAATGTAAAGAAACCTGAAATAATAAAATTGCACATGCTATATATTTTTCATCATTTTATAATAGTTGGGGAATAAAACATATTTAAATCATTACAATAGCTCATTATGCCTTCACAAAGAGTATGCAGTATTATTGTTTGAGACTTTTCTATTTCTAATGATATATAATATTTTAAATTGTCTAAAACATACTATATGCTAAAGATTGATGCACTTATAATTTTAATTCAACATTTAAAGGAACTACTTTCCATATCATCAAAATGTGAACAACTATAATTTTAATATCTACATACAGGTTCATCAGATAAATAAATTAGGATTAATTTTTATATTCACTATTTTTCTATTATAAATAATAATGCAACTAACATTTCACTATGAACAATCTATCTGCTTTTCCATTAGTCTATACTATAGACACAAATAATTTTCTAATTATTAATACACCTACTAATACTTCTTTCTACACAGAAATAGTTATAATGCTGCTCTTTGTCCATCTTAAGGCTATTAGGATAACTATTTTGCCTCAGAGATTTTGTTTTGTTTTGTTTTTGTTTTTACTAATTCTAGTCCAGGACACTGTTGTATAAACAAAGTATTGAGGAGTAGACTGAATTTAAGTTTTCTAAAGTTGATTATTTTTGATGAAAGGCTATAATGAAAATAATGTCAATAAATAACTACTTGCCTTTATTCTGGGAAGGTCATTTCCAACATTAAAAAATCTGCAGTCGCAAGAAAAAATCAAGCAACCCTATTAAAAAGTGGGCAAATGACATGAATAGAAACTTCTCGAAAGAAGATATAAGAATGGCTAACAAACATATGAAAAAATGCCCAACATCCCTAATCATCAGAGAAATGCAAATCAAAACCACAATGAGATATCACTTAACCCCAGTGAGAATGGCCTTTATCAAAAAAACCCAAAACAACACATGTTGGCATGGGTGTGGAGAGACAGGAACACTAATACACTGCTGGTGGGACTGCAAACTAGTGCAACCCCTGTGGAAAGCATTATGGAGGTATCTTAAACAGATTCAAGTAGACCTGCCATTTGACCCAGCAATCCCATTACTGGGCATATACCCAAAGGAAAAAAGGTCATTCTGTAACAAAGACACATGTACCCGAATGTTTGTAGCAGCACAATTCACAATAGCAAAGATGTGGAAACAACCCAGATGCCCACCAATACATGACTGGATTAGTAAGCTGTGGTATATGTATACCATGGAATATTACTCAGCTATAAGGAATAATGAAGATATGACATCTCTATGGTTCTCCTGGAGAGAGTTGGAACCCATTATATTAAGTGAAGTATCCCAAGAATGGAAAAACAAGCATCACATGTACTCACCAGAAAATTGGTTTCCCTGAACATCACCTAAATACACATCTGGGAACGACACCAATCGGATATCACACTGAGGTGGGGGGTGGGGGAGGGGACGGGGGTATGCCTACACAATGAGTGCATTGTGCACTGTTTGGGGAATGGTAACACCTGAAGGTGCTGACTCGGGAAGGGGGGGTGGGGAAGGGAGGGATATATACCTACATGATGGGTGCAACTGCGCACTACCTGGGGAACAGACACGCCTGGAGCTCTGACTTGGGGGGAAAGGCGGTACATGGGCAACGTATGTAACCTGCAATTCTGTATCCCCCATAACAATAAGATGAAATAAAAAAAAATTTTTAAATAATAATATAGTAAGAATATACTGCATTATCAACTGAATGTTTTTGTCCCTTGTTTCCAAATTCACATGTTGAAGCAAATTACCTGATTTGATGCTATGTGGACCTTCGAGAGATAATTAGGCTTAGATGAGGCTATGAGGCTGAAGTCCTCAAGTAAGGTTAGCACCCTTTATGAAAAGATACCAGAGAAGTTGGTCTCTCTTTTCATGCACACAAATCAGGAAAAGGCCATGTGGGCATGCATCAAGAAAAAAGCTTTCTACAAGCCAGGAAAAGGGCCCTTACCATGATCTAACCAAGCTACCAACCTGATCTCAGACTTTCAGAACTGTGAGAAAATAAATTTTTGTTGCTTTAGATACCTAGTCCATAGTATTTTGTTATAGCAGCCTAATACAGACAGACTAATACATACAGTGAATGTAAATGTCTATAACATGTCTTTTAATAATACATCTAACAAAATACTTCTTCAAATGTAGTGGCTAAAGATCAAATTGTATTGATTATATTAATATTAATAGCCAAGGAAAGAAATAATTATCTTAAACCAAATGAGAATTTGTATTAATTAAACAATGCTTTTTCTTTTAGAATTTTATACATACAATATTTCATTGAAATTGCAATAACGTCAAATTATGAACAAGTTCCATTTCATACATTTATATATTTATCATAGCATCTTTCAACAGATGTTAAGTAAAAGAACTATTGTGATACCTGCATGTATACATATGTGTATCAAAGATCTATAAAGTATGCAAAAGAAAAAAACTGAAGATGTAATTAAATAGTATATTTTTAATTATCTATGCTTGATTAATTCAGGTAGAAATAAATTAGCACACATAAAATAGGATGCACAAAATGAATTTCAAAAAATATCAATATGTTTCTGCAAGAAATTTAAACTAATTTCATGAACCCAAAAACAGCAGTAAACAGTATTCCATATGTGGTCTGTGTTGTAATTGTTTAGCATCTCTTTCTAAAAGCAATTTATCTGTTTTGAATAAAATCCTATTTACCAGAAAAGGACAAAAGCTCAAGGAAGGAAATATTAAAAATAACACTTAAATTAATTCTTTGAAATCTCTTTCATGTAAATGTTATTTTATTCTCTAATATAAAGAAAAAAATGAAAATAATAGAGCATCTGAAATAACTTTAAATATCTATTTTAAGGAACTACTTTCATGATTTATAACATGCAAACATTTAAGGTTCTCCAAATCAAAATTGAATTTTCAAAGACACTTTCTTCAAAATGAAAAATATATACATATCAAATTGCTTGTCAACTTCATTTAAGTGAAAAATGATTTTTTTTCGAAGCTTCCATTTTATGTCAGCTGACCCTGCTTGAATATCTATGTTTCATGCTGTGTAAATAGAACCTCTTTTGTGCTATTTTGCTCAACATTTTTGCATTAGTCCAATCTGGAATCCTAGCAACAGACCACTTTTCTATGTGCTATTTCTCTTTTCAAGTCAATAGATTTTAATTGTCAGATAGCAGAGATTCAGACACAAATGTCAGTGAAGATTTGACACCAGCGCATTTAGAGATCATCATACTCTCCCTCCAGAATCTTAATAAAAACCTTCGTATTAACTCAAACATATATTTAGATTATTCAATTACTTTTTTTTTTAAAAAAAAAGAATGAAATGAATATACGAATATATTCCGGCAAAAGAGCCAAGCTATACTGAGTAAAACTCTGTGAATGTCCAACTTCAATCTCCTGACCAATATATTGTCTCTATTTCCAGTCATAGCCATAGACCATAGTTAACAGTTTGGTTTGTGTTAACCTGGTCTTTTCCCTATGCATTTTACAAATATAATGATGTTCATACATCTCTTTAAATAAACATTTTTATTCATAAAAGATTTTGTCATTCTATGCTTTTTCTACTATAACTTGCATTTGTTCACTTAAAAATATGCCTTTGAGATTTTCATATTAGTACTTATAGGATAAGTGTACCCCAATTTCAAAATAGATAATGTCAGAGTTGCGTTTGAATAGAAGCAATTTGGCTCCAGAGTTTGAGCTCTTAACCAGTACATACCACTGGTTTCCATAATATAGCACTTTCCTTCAAATATTTCTACCATAATTACCTATTCCCTTATTGATAAGTTTATAGTATTCTAAGTTTTAATTATAACAAACAATGCATTTAAAAAAATGTTTTAAGTGTTGTGTATCATATAAATATATGTTTCTGTTTGATAGATTTTTCAAAGTATAATTGCTTGGATGAAAACTACGTATGCAATAATTATATGATTTTAAAATATTTATTAATGTATTTTCCCCTTGGCATTTCCAATAACACAACAGCTACCTTAATTGGTCTGAGTATCATTTGTTTGGGGAGTAAGATGTTTTGTGAAAGAGAGAGTAGGAATTTTCCTAGAA
Source organism: Eulemur rufifrons (assembly GCF_041146395.1). Classification (NCBI taxonomy): domain Eukaryota; kingdom Metazoa; phylum Chordata; class Mammalia; order Primates; family Lemuridae; genus Eulemur; species Eulemur rufifrons. Next base: position 64,003,477 of record NC_090984.1, read on the forward strand.
AAGTGGGAAAGAAAAAATCTAACCTTGAATACTATGGTATTTTCTTGAGAGATTTTCCTAATTCTTTCACTTTTTTTTTTTTTTTTTTTTTTGTGAGACAGAGTCTCTGTTGCCCGGGCTAGAGTGCTGTGGCATCAGCCTAGCTCACAGCAACCTCAAACTCCTGGGCTCAAGTGATCCTCCTGCCTCAGCCTCCCGAGTAGCTCTGACTACAGGCATGTGCCACCATTCTCGGCTAGGCTATTTTTTTCTATATATTTTTTAATTGTCCAGCTAATTTATTTCTATTTTTAGTGGAGATGGGGTCTCACTCTTGCTCAGGTTGGTCTGGAACGCCTGAGCTCAAACAATCCTGCCGCCTCAGCCTCACAGAGTGCTAGGATTACAGGCGTGAGCCACCATGCCTGGCCTTTCCTAATTCTTTTAAAACTCATTTATTATTTTCATGATCAAGGGAATAGGACCAAGCTTGTAGAGTTAGCCTTTAAAGTAAACGAGGTGACTCTTTCATTTTTGGCAATAATGCCTTGAAGTGTGGGTGTTCTATAATGAAAGGATGCAAGGTAAGGAGAGATAAAAGAAAAAAATTACACACTTCTCCAGTCCTAGGAGTTGCAGAGCCACTAAAGATGATTAGGTTACTGAGAGTAAGACTGAGAGTAGAGCTGCAAAGGATTAAAATGATACATATAGACAAATCAAGAACAATTTGACAGCATATGTTTAGGCAGAAGTAGATTCAAAAAGTTAGTGTCATGTTTTCCAGCCACGCTTGGTTTCCTTGAGGAATGGAATGGAATTAGAACAACTGAAAGTGCGTCTGGGAGCTTGTCAAAGCAGAGCAGGCTAACAGGGTCTAGGTTGCTTTGCCCCGAGGTGAAATAAGTCTTAAGACTTATGTCTGGGACCAAATAGGTCATAGCCAGATCTTTTAGATGTCTGCAGGGCTGCAGGGGCTGGCTTGTCATCAAGTCGGCTAGAAACTCTCACCCAGGCTTTGACCAAGGTAAGATCCTAAGTTACATGCTTTGCAAATTTCTGTCTGGAATGGAACAGTGCAATGAGCACTCAGGAAGGGCCAGAGCTATTGTCTCAGAGACCACAGATAGGGTTGGATATTCAAGCATTCTGGTTTTGTTTTGGGCTTTTATCCTCAGATATTATTTATTTATTTTTTAAATTTTGTTTTGATGTGGAAACAACCCAAATGCCCATCGATTCATGAATGGATTAGCAAAATGTGGTATATGTATACCATGGAATATTACTCAGCTATTAGAAATGATGGCGATATGGCATCTCTTTGGTTCTCCTGGAGTGAGCTGGAACCCATTCTATTAAGTGAAGTGTCCCAAGAATGGAAAAATAAGCACCACATGTACTCACCAGCAAACTGGTTTCCCTGAGTGCACATTTGGGATTCACACCAATTGGGTATTGGACAGAGGTCGGGGCTGGGTGGAAGGGATGGGTGTATACCTACTTGATGAGTGTGATGCGCACTGCCTGGGGAATGGACACGTTTGAAGTTCTCTCTGGGGGGGATGGGGTGGGGGGAGGGGAGGAGTGCACACCTATATGATGAGAGTGATGTGCACTGTCTAGGGAATGGACACAACTAAAGCTCAGAACCGGGGGGATGGGGAGGCATGGGCAATGTATATAGCCTGATCTTTTGTACCCCCTTAATGAGCTGAAAAACAAAAAAAAATAAAAATAAAAATAAAAAAAAAATAAAATAAATAAATAAATAAATATAGTAGATAAAAAAAAATAAAAAGTGCTTGTAAAATAAAAAAAAATATATAGAAAAATAAGAGGAAATGGAAAGATAGCACTTTTAATCTAAGAGTCTATACCTTAAAAGTTTCTTTTAATAATTAGATTGAAGGAAGGTTTAGCTGAATGTATATTTAGTTAATTTTACCTTCCAGGCAGCAAGGTGAAGTCTTGAGATAAAGATCAAATTATTGAAAAAAAATAAGATTTGTTATTGTCCTTGCATATCCAAATTCTAGATTAAGTCTAGTCAAGAAACTTTTCTCCTTTTTCAAGTTTTTTAGGAGACATTTTATTGCTATTATTTCTTTTCTTTTTTTTATTTACTTTTTCTTTTTTTAAAGCTCAAATAAGCAGGGACACTATTTTCTTTTTATTCAGGAATGGGTGTTGGGTTTTCCAAATGCTATTATTTTAAGATAAATTGTATTTGTTTTTACTTATATTTGGTCAGGATTTCCTCAACTGTGCTACACTAACATTCAGGAATATATAAACTCAATGCTTCCTGAAGAAAAGCTTGCAGGGAGAGATGGGCTAGTTATATGGATTGTGCATTAAGGAAATCCCATTGGAGGATAATTGGTTTTCCTTGAGGGTTCAAACATCATGGCTTTGGATCATCCAGGGATTAATTCTAGTACTTACTGTTAATATATTGAATAGAAGAGTGTGACTATATGAGCAATGGGAATTGCTGACTCCCATCTTCTCAATCCTATCCCTAACAACTTTTAAAGCAGTCTTTCTTCTATGGAGAAGATGTGGCAAAAAAAAAACAACAACCCAGAAACACAACAACGACAACAACACACACAGTAGTAATCCTTCCTATTCTACATATATTAGTGATATCACATTATAGGTCATATATATACACACCAGTTTCATGGTCTGTATTGCTGTATAGGCATCTTCTCCTAAAACTTTACGGAACAGACAACCCTCATTGTATTAAACTATTCCATAGTGTTTTTAACTTTAATGGAATGTATAAAAATATTGGTATCAAAATTGGGCAAGAACAACTATAGGAGAAAAAAACTGGACAATTTCATTTTGTCCTCTGGGTTTAATGACATACTTTCTATTATTATCTTTTTGATATTTTCAACTATATATTTTTAAAAATATTTAAGATAACAATAATAATGTTTATTGCATCTAGCAAGCTGTATATATTTTATATGCATTACCTATTTTTTCACAATCCAAGAAAACAAGGACTATCATTAACTCATCTTACAGGTAAAGAGACATAAACACCTTAAACTTTAGTTATTAGAAATAAATACCACATATTTAAGTTAAGCAAACAATACAAACAAAAAGACCCAAATTGTTTTTTCAATGATTTTTAAATCCAAAGACGTCACTGAAAATGTAGAATTAAACGCTATGCAATTTGGTGACACTAAATAAATGTTTTGTAAGCAGAAAATATATACAACCTAAATCCATTTCATTATTAAATATAAAAAATGTGCTGATAAAGATTTGGTGCAGTATGTTGGAAAAATAATGATAATTATAACCAAATGGTTAATATAATTATAAAGAAAAATGACTTAGAAAATGGAAAAAAAAATAAAAATATCAGGAATAGAAAAAACAGCCACAGACATACAGGAAATAAAATAAATCAAAGGAAATACTTCACACACATTTTTAAACCTGAAATTTGTTTGAAAATAGTAAAATAAAGAGATTATTGAGAATTACATCAAATATTACTCTTGCCTTATCATTCCCATTCTTCCCACCCGCTTCAAATTAAATCTGTTCTCAGATAAATTCATTGGCATATTCTTTCCAACTTTTAAGGAAGACATAATGGCTATGGTATTAATAATTACCCTCTTCCAGACATAGAGATTCATGTCTTCTTAACACTTTTCACCAAGCCAAGGGCTAATGCCACTAATACCACTAATACAAAAAAACTGGAGGGGTGTGGGTAGAGAGGAAGAAGAATAAAATTTTTTAAAATAAAATTTATGAAAATATTCTTGTACTAGATTTTGAGTTATATTCTTTATTAAGTCCTTCTGTTGTTAGTGAGTCAGGCGATGAGACATGTGCTGCAGCACATTGAACTCATGGTATATTTTTTTCCATGTCTTTTTCCCTCAAAATTGACTTGTGACTCAGAAAAGCATATCTGGGATGAACATGTGCTACCCTCAGGTTTCTGCCACTGCATTGAAAATTTAACAGTATCAGTCTAACTGAGCAGTCTAGTATGAGCAGGAGAAGGAACAGCAGAGATGTAGGACCCACTTGCCTTTTTTTTGGTCAGTTTCTCCTCAATTATCTTTGGTTTGGAGCTCCAAGATTGACCCCCAGGTTAATGAACACTTGTACACTCTTACACTGCTGGTGGTACTGCAAAGTAGGACAGCCTCTATGGAAAATAATAGGCAGATTCCTCAGCGAACTAAAAGTAGACCTACCATTTAATCCAGAAATCTCACTACTGAGTATTTACTCAAAGGAAAAAAGTTATTTTTTCAAAAAGACACTTGCACTTGAATGTTTATTGCATCACAATGCACAATCACAAAGATGTGGAATCAACCCAAGTGCCCTTCAATTTATGAGTGGATTAATAAAATGCAGTATGTGTAAACCATGGAGTATTACTCAGCCATAAAATAAAATGAATGAATACCTTTTGTTAACAATCTGGATGGAACTGGAGACTATTCTTTTAAGTGAAGTATCATAAGAATGGAAAAACAAATAGCACATGTACTCAGTATTTAATTGGAACTTGCCATACAGCACCCATGTGCATAATAGGAAGTAAAACTCAACAGAAATTAAACAGTTGGGAGAGGGGAGAAGGGGAATGGGTGAAATCATACCTAACAGGTACAATGTACACTATCTGGGAGATGGGTACACTTACAACTTTATGTCAAGCAGTACAAAAGCAATCTATGCAACCAAAATATTTGTATCCCCATAATATTCTGAAATTTAAAAAAAGAAACCTGGAAAAAAACTTGTTTCCATATAGAATCTCAGTTTGTCTTCACCTGTAGTATATTGTTGAATTCATTTGATAGATATGTTAACTTACATGTGAACATAATGCCATATAAACTGATGGGAATCTATGTGATTTTATTTAAATATTTTTCAGATGATAAAAATGAAATATTAATATCTATTTTGAGATGTTAACTGTATTTTAAGTCATAAAAACTGAGCATGCAGAGAGGATACTATTAACTGAGGAAGTAAATATAGTTACTGACATAGAAATAATGGCAAAAAATATTTGTAGAGCAACATAATGGCTATTTTTTTCTTTGATGGAAGTAATAGGCCTTCAGGAAACTCTCAAATTAGGTAAAACACAGGGATAGAAAACTACTTTCTCCAATAAATAATTTATGAAGAATATATTTCATCATTATTATCTATTTTATTGTATAAAAATCTGTTTTGGAATATTGACCTAGTTCATTGTTAAAGGTAAATTATATATTCTCTGTTGAAAATTTTGTGTATGTGTCTTCATATTCTACATTATTACCATAGTTTTTAATTTTTCCATCAAAGCACCACTAAAACTTGGTTCATAGTTGAAATGATTTAAGTATTTATCTGTTATCATGAAATATTAGACATTTGGGTCCCCTACTCCATAACATAACAGCACCTAATTTGTTATATTCTGTAATGCATATTTATATTTTAAGGGCTCTTCACTGAGTAAACTTGATACTGAAATGCTATACATTTATCCTTGGCGTCTTATGTCCATTCAGCAATGACTCTGTGTGTGAGATAAGATATTCCAGGATATGATAAACTTTATGGAAGAGAAATTTGTTTAAAGTTGCCTTGACACTTTTATTGCAGTAACATATTCAGGGAAAAAAATGACCAAAATTGAATTCCTCTATGGACGTAAAGTTCTGAAGTGGTTTTTCTAATTTAATTTTACCATTTTGTGATGAAAAGAATATTTTATATCTTCTGCTTATTGAACTTCTTGGTAGAAGCCATGTTAGATAAGAAAGAGTATTCATTAATCTGTATCTACCTAGCTACAATAACTTTAATCTATTTGTATATTTGTATGTCACTTCTGTCAACCTATGGATGGCTGAATCACTGATGCAGGCCTTTTTGTTGACAAATGAAAATGAAACAAAGAGCACAAATACCATTTGCAACAGGAGCAAAGAGTACTGGTGGAAATATTTTCCCTCCAATACCTTCATTTACTACATCAGGCAACCCTTAGATACCAAAGACATGAGGTTTGTAAAAAAAAAAAAAATCCATTATATCATCAAAATAAAGAACTATACATTTACAAAAAGGTCTTTGAAAAGGTTTGGTTTGTGGCTATTGAATCTTTTTAATCTGAAATGTTCTGTCAATTTCTGAATAGTGTGCCTCTCCCAAATTTTGCTCCTATTTTTTATTGTCTCCCATAATGTGACCCTGCTAGGAAAGACCAGCTGGGTGTAGCCACAGGCATCACAGTTTGGTTTGCCTGACTCATTTGTTATTCATGGCTTTTGTGGACTATTGCTCTGTAACCTAACAAGACCCTGCAGGAGTCAATATCAGACCTAAGTCCACCTGAAAGCTTCTTTTTGCTCTCCAGCTTGAGAAAATTGACACAGCAAGCTCTTTTTATTCACTTCAACCTCAAACTCACACCTACAGGGATATGGGTAACCGATTCAGTTTCATTGGTCCTACTGTTTTCTCCAGGTTACTTGGCTGGCCCATACTATTAATAACTGCTTGACAGGACAAGGAGTAATGAGGCCATAGATTAATAAAGAAGGTGAGGAAAGCAAAATCCCTGATTTGCACTGTATCTATTTTACATAGCAATCCAAGAATTGGACTAGCTCCTGTGAAATTGGTATAGTTATTACAATTCTTCCTATTATATTATTTACAATCTGAGGCAAAATTAAAGACTATTCATGGTATGTGGTCAATGTACATCACAACACAATTGATGTATACTTCTGTATAATTGACATACAATTAGATTAGTATCTAATTCCTAAAAAAAACTTTGCCTAGTGCTTGCTAATAAACTATAGATTAATTTGTTTTGAATTAGATTCACCCACCCTGAAGACCTATAAGTTCCAGTATTAACTTTACTTTGCTGAGCAAAATGAAAGATTGCCTATTGTTAAAGGAGACAGATATAATTTTGAATTATCTTGTTTATAATGTTAAAATTAAGCTTTAGTATTGCTTCAATTATTTCCTAATAATTTTCACTATTTTAGAAAAGGCATAAACTAGGGTAATATATGTTTAATAAATACAGATAATATTTAAAGGTTTAGTAAAAAAACATTGTAATCTTTGGGTTATTGTAGGATATGAAATAGTTTTGTCTTAGACATGAATCTCAGCAGGGAAATGATGGACAAATAGGAAGAAATGTGTTTATTGGTTATTGTTAAACATATGGGCTATTTTATCATTCAAACAAACCTTATGTAACTTTTGGTGATTTTTTTTTTAATAAGGTTGACCAAGTTTGTATATCTAGACTTATTCAATAATATTTTCATATCGATAATTAAAATTTCTGTATCAAATAGAAAAACAATGTTGGCTATATCTATATAACTTATTAGAAATGAGATTTAGACATAAAGGAATTTATAAAGTATGTGATCACAAAATATTCAAAAAGTTTTCAATATCTAAGCAATTCTCTGTACAAATATTATTTCCAAGTCTGGTTGAAAAATTTGTTAATTAAAAAAAGTTCAAATTTATTTATGCAAATTAATTTAATAAGCAGATATATGGATAGAATTCAGTGTTGAAATGAGGGTGTCTCAAACCTGATGGTTTAAAAAAACAGGTTTCAGATTTATGTTTCCATATCATCTGCTAGCCTGGCAGCATAATTCCCAAATCTCTCGGCAGACAATCTTTCATTTGAAGCAAGCTCCTGTTATGTGATCTTTTTCCCCCTGGCAGACGATGTGTTAAAAATGTACTATCTGGGAGATAGACCAGAGGCAGGTGCACAGGTTTTGATGTGGAAGGCTTGGCAGGTGTGACCCAGAATGGAATATATTCTCCTCAGAGGGACCTGTTGAGATCAGATGTTCATGAGAACGACAATGCTCAAATTATTCCAACATACATATAATTATTTCTAAATATGGTATTGTGACCTTGCAATAATTTGCACACCAGCAAATACATTTAAGCCGTGTTAACAGCACCTGAACTATGATGTTTCTGGATGTATAAAAACATTTAATCATGTTTCTAGTCCTTTGCTGTACTTATAGTATGCAATTAGAGAGAGTAAATTAGCTACCAAGATTAAAACGTAAATATAATAGTAACCAAAGCTATTGCAATTTTCTGCCCAATAAAATGTCTCTGTCTTGGCATTGTGCAGCACGGTCTCATTTTTCCTTTCCTCTTCTTCATAGTCAATGTAATTTCCCTTTCCTAAACCCAAACTGGTGTCTTCTGTGTGGAACTTACTCCTTTGTCTTAGACTCAGCTTTCCCTAAGTTTCATACTTCCATCTTTTTTCAGGTGACAAAGTATTTGAACTTTTTGGATTTCACTGAACTACTGCCAAGAGTTTTACTAGCAGGTCACATGATAGGTACTTAGTAGACATTTTAAAATTAATAAAAGAATGTATAAATGAAGAAAGATATTCACCATGCTGCAAGGAAAACTAACTTCTCTTTTTTATTTCTTTTTTACAGTCTCCTGAATGTAAAAAAGGATCTATTTGGTATTACAACCAGGTATAAAACTGTATTATAAAAAATCTCCATGACCTTGCATATATTTACATTTATATTTGCAGAAATAATTATAACAAACCTCAAATTATTTGGTATGCCATTGTTAAAATTATATTAATAGTTAAATCATTGGCAACAAATTTTGGTAACTATTAATGAGATCATGTAAATAGGTTCTTGACAAATGTCATTGTTAGAATGCAAAGAACTAGCTTTGTCCTAATGATTTATACAGAAATATTTGCAGAAGAGCTATCAAAAGTGACATTAATGTATAAATTTTGTGTCTTTTCATCATATAGTTAAGTTTCTTTGTGTTTATTCAAAAAGACAAACTATTTTCTCTGATACTAAAAGGGTATCTTAGCAGTTAACAATCAAAGATTAATAACTAGTGACTTTGAAACTAATTATATATTTGTAAGAAACATTTGTTAGGAAGTTTGTTTTGGAGAATTGTTTATTTACTTAAACTTGTATAGCATGATTGCTATGAAAAGTTGGATTTGCTCATTTATATTGTGATAATTAACTCACTAGCTAATTGTAACAGATACAGTTTGTATATAAAAACTATGTATCTTTATCTAAATTAGGAATTTTCTCATAGACAGTTATTTTGCACAAAGTTTATGCAGGTCGAAATTTAGTGCCTGAGTTTTAATGACAGCAAAACTCTCATTCTTCCACAGTATAGAATCTTAGTTTTATGACACCAACAAAATATTAGATTCATATGTTCAAAAAGGACAAAAAATGTGTTATTTTGGGGGACAAATTAAAATTTTAATAATGAATTTTGAGGTTTGCATAGTCAAGTCTAGCCAAGACTCAGTTATACTAGTTTTTAAAGCACTTTTCCTTTGGCAGCTAATATTCTTCTTTCCCTTTTAGGATGGGTTTTAAAATGCTCTGGGACTCTGGTCTACGCTTTTTCCACCATCCTTTCTCTCTCTTTTGCCAATTTTATTCTTTTCCAAAGCCCAAATGATGATAGAAGAGGAAGAACATTATAATATTTTTTGCTTTCCCTCATTTACTTCTGTTTTATTTCTATGTTTTTCTGTTTTCTTTGTTCCTCATGATTATGTCTTGTGTCTGTGGGCCTGGGTAGAGGTGCCTATCATCATAGGGTATGTGGAAAATACAACTTTTTTCATTGGCTTATTCTGATTAGTCAACAAAATTAGAAATCTTGTACCTTGTCTCAACTAAACTTTCCTAAAAGGTCAGCAAATGGTAAGTAGGAGTTTTAACATTGATGTAAATTGAAATTCATGGCATTATTAATTTATTAGTAGAAGCCAGTAGTAATCATTGGGTCAAAGAGTATTAAAACAGGAAGAGAACTGTGGTAGTCAGCTTTTAAAATGACTCCCAATAATTTCCATCTCCTGGTATTCATGCTCTTGCAAAGTCTCCTCCCACTGAGTGTTAACTGGACCTGATGATTTGCTTTTAGCAAGCAGAATATGATAAAAGTTACAGAGGAGCTTCCAAGAAAAGGTTCCAAAGACCTTAACTTCTCTCTTGCTCCCCTCTTGCTCTCTGGCTTGCTCACTCTGATCACAGTCAATTATCATGTTGAGAGTGGCCCTAGGAAAAGGTCCACATGGTACAGAACTGAGTGGGCCTCCAGGCAACAGCCAGTGAGGAACTGAGGCCTCTAGCAATGGATAACTAACATAGAGACATGAGAGCCCCATTATGTTAGTTTAAAGACAAGGAAATTAATTATTTTGTTGGTTTGCTTATTTTGTTTTATCATATTCAGAGTTGTGCAACTAGCTTGTGGTAATGTACATTTTTGGTTTATAATGATAGTCTGGTATATTGGAATATTTTAATAATTATTTAAATTATTAAACAACAATTGCAATACCTAAGAGCAGCCTCAAAAAATACTTAAAATATTTCTATAATCTATAAAAAGTTTCACTGCATGTAATGTTTCTTTTTGTTCTTCATAGTATCTATCATACTAGGTGCTGTGTCCAGACATCGGGGGATTGCTAACTGACCTGGAACAGGGCCTGGTAGAGCCTGGAAATTGGAGCTGGATTTGAGATAATATGAGAGAAGAGAAAGTGAACTGCAGGTAGGATACAGTAATTCTTAGGGAAGTTGCCTAAAAGCTTTACACTCTTATAGGTGTTCATGCATTTATATATTTTAATCTCTGTTCCTTTGGCAGCCTTGTGATGATTTGAAATATGCTTCCTATAGTGATAATATGAGGAACAGAAGACAGTGCCAAACTAATACTTGAGATTCCTGGGTGGACACTGGTCTGGGCACTGGCTCCTGTACAAGGAAACAGAGGAGGCAGAGCTTTGATGGAGGAACTAGCAGAGTGCCTCTTTAGGAGATTAGTTTGTACTTCCAGAGTTTTGGGCCCAGGAATACATGATGGTTTTCTACGCAGGACTCAGGTTTCCCATGGAGTAGATGTGGGCCCTGTGGAAGAGAGACCCAATGTAGAATTATTTTCTGTCTTTAGCAGTAGAGACAGATGGATAAAGTGATCTTGGCAGAAATTATTTGATTTGACGTGTCTGCACTAAGGGAATTGCAAGAGAGATAAGCCCAGTAGGGACCCATACAGTGTTCAGAAAAATTTTCCACAGGAAATATAACTGCTTCTTTAAATACCTACCATTATCAGAAAGGGAAAAACCATCTCAGAAATGTTTAGCTCAAGTGCAACTGTTCCTCTCCCTGTTCTCCAAATGGTAGACTGGAGGGACTAAGCAAGCTGGTAGAAGCCAGGCAACAAACAGAAAAAGCAAACTATATTCTCCTTTCCCACCACAACCTTCTACCCTGAAGCATGCCCAAGCATGGAAGGTAAAATATGTAATTTTTGGTCAAGTTTTGAGTTTTAATTATCATATGGGGCTAGCCATTCCAAATTTTTAATTGAGATGTTCTGATTTAATGTAACAGTAGGATTATCTATTACTAAGAGTGACCAGAAAAGATATGAGCTTCCCAGAATTGAGATCTAATGGCAGGGTAGGATTATTTCCACTGAATAAAATTTTGTGGGATAGCAGAAGAAAATAAAATTGCCTCTTGATGACAGCCTTTGTGTCACACTTATTCAATATACCAGTTACATATGCTTCTGTACTGTCTTTCCATACTACCCAATAGAAAATGTATCATAACATTTATTACTGATTTGCTTGTCTGCCTCACTTAGAAGATGAATGATAAAACAGAAAATCATTCTAAAGAAAAGCCAGTAATAAGAAAATAGTTACGCTTCATAGGAAGTTTTCTATCAGGAATCAGGCTTGCTTGAAAACAGGAAGGAAACTCTGATCTGCAGACATTTTTAGTTGAGGGAAAATTACTTGCATTTGTCAAAATGCAACAGAAGAGGAACTTTGAAGCTACTGACAAAAATATTTGTGTTCTTTGTGGTGTAAACTCTTCCTAATAATACAGGCCCTTTGCCTTAAGCATTCCTCTAGCAATTGTTCTAGTCCTCTGCTTAAGAAGATGCTCAAATCAACTAGTATTCATTACTTGATCTGGGATTTAAATTGTAGGGATAGATTTACTAGACTGGTTTTCTTGGAATTTTTTATGAGCCATATTAAACTTACTTTGAGTTTCAATATTACTTAAAACAACAAATAAGAAAATGCAAAAATCATTGAAAAAGTCTTCAATAATATAAGCACGATATTACATGTCTAAATCTTTCTGAACACCTGGAAATTGAACTATGTTTTGAAGACAAGATTCTCAAGTACTATTAACATATCTTATTTAGAGATGAATTACTACATGGACTTATTTATTGAGATACTTACAATAATGTTCTCTAAAGAAAAGATCTCAAGCAAAGAATCATGTGTTGCTGGTTGGATTCTCCAGAATTAGACATGCTGAGATTAATATGGGAGTGCAAGATATATATTAGTGATTAACACTTGTGAAGAGACAGTAAGAATCAGGACTTGGTAGAGCAAGAAGTCAGATTGTAATATAAGTCCTAACAAAGCCAGCTCGATGGAAAGTTCTAGAGCATGTATTGACTATTAGATTGCCTCAAATTAGGCCAAAGCAGCTAGGCAGTTATAAACCCATCTTGCTATTCAACAGATGAGGGCTGCCTTGGGAAGGAAGTGGCATCTGTTAAGGCAGTTCTCTGCAGTTGGGCTGACCCATAAAATCGCTATCAGCTAAAAGGCTGTCTATTGACCCCACTCTTTGCAACTGGTTAGCAGTTTTTTCTTGATGAGGAATCTGGGCAGTGCATTTAGACATACACTGCATTGTCTGTTGCAAGTTCTGGATACAGGAAGTTTAACCAGCACAAATATGTGTTTATTGATGATGTTTCTATTTGTTCAATATTCAAAATAATTGAATATTAGATTTTATGAGAATTTGGAGTTATATTATTTACAAGTGTCTACTTGAGGATTATTCAAGGAAATGCATAGAAAAACTAATTCTCTAACTCCTTAAAAGTATTCATGTTTTCATGATGTATCTACTCAATAAAAAAAAAATCAGTAAATTGGAAAGATAGAAAAGACTGTAAAAACACTGAATATGAGACTATGTATAATAGCTATGGGCCATTATAGTCTGTTCTGCTATATCTGAAGTGTTCTAATAATCATTGTGCTATGCAAAATAGTACAATAAAACTGTATGCCTTATGAAAAAAGTGGGGTTAGGGACACAATACTCCCAAACTTCATCAGTGACACATTGAAAAAAATTAACAAAGTTTTACACATGTCAAATGGTTCGGAAATGCGCAAATGCAATAATGAACATGGCACTTTACCTTGAAAAAGAGCTGAAATTTGCTTGTGGAAGTGGCCATAGGAGAGTATGCAGCTTGTGAGTGTTTGATAAGTGATGGAAGGGGAGTTATCTGAGATCAGACAGAAAGTCACAATACCAGATGTAGTTCACCACACACACACACACACACACACACACACACGGTATGTTTGCACTAGGAGGGAGATCTGTATTTCTGGGCAGCGCAGAGCGGCTCAGTTCAGTTGGGTTCGGTCTTCTGCATTCACTTACTATTTTTCATGACTGAAATCATGTATAAGCAAGCTCGAAATTTGCCTTACACTTGAATTGTTCCAAGTATCGATTGCATTGGAATAAATTTGCATTTCCAAAACAAGTGCAATAGCAAAACAGACTGTACTGATAAGACACGTTTCTTCTTTCCTCCTTGAGGTGAAAACATAGTTAATGACGTGCTAGATATTTTCACTTAACACTCATTTAATCATCTTATCTCATTCAATTTTCTGGATAGTCTTGAAAGGTAGATGTTATTGTCTTCACTGTTATAGCTGAGGGAATAAACTGACAGTAGTTAAGAAAAATTCCAAAGGTATATCTGTCCATCAGTGGAGGGCAGAAATAAACTCCAGTCTGATAGATTACAAAGCCCATGTTCATTTGTCCATACTACTACACTACGTCTCCATTATTTAAACAAAGGGAGATGTAAGGCAAATGCCTTTTCCACTTGCATGGATCCACATTCTAATGAAACAGGTAACTGTATTTTCATTCACTGCAAACATTAGCATACTGTTATAATTTCCATTTTCTTTATGTACAATTTTAGCCATTTCCAAAGAAGCTATTTCCCCAAATGAAATTAAATAGTTTTCTGCTGAAAATGCTTTTCTTTATCTCTTCAATTTACATAACTCCTGAAAGAAAATGAAATAATAATAGACAACATATGGAATAGTGAAAAAGGAAAACCCTTGTACCACATATATACATTTTGTTCAATTTTTAGACATTATAAACAAGTTATATTTCACACTGAAAAAAGGCTATAAAAAAAGCACTTAAAAACCCATTATTAATACCGCTCAAATGACTTACAAATTTCTAAATTCCTCATTTCTCATAATCTATTCTACAAAATATAATGTCACTGCCTTACAGCTAACATCTTTCGTTATGTGCTTATGTACATGATTTTAATAAATTTTAAATCATTATTTTCTATGCAATTTGATTCCCTAAATGATTGTTGAGTCCATAATTGTCTACTGTTGTGCTGCAAAGCTCTGTCAAAATGTCAGAAAACATTTATTTCCTTTATGTATTGAAGTGCTTACCTGGAAAAATATACTGCTTCTATAAGTCCTCCTCCTCCAGATGGGGCAGAAATTACAACTGGACAAAGTTTGGGGATATTAGTGTACATAATATCTACTGTACAACTGAGACTTCTTATTTCAAAAATAATTTTAAACAACTGACAAATATAGTGTCCTAATTGATATTTATCTGAACAAATATACACATTTAAAAAAAAAATAAAGATACTCTGCAAATGATAATCTATTAAGTGGCTTTAAACCATTAGTATCTTTATGTGCCTGTATTTTCAGATCTCTCTCTTTTTTTTCTCATTTTCACTGTAAACTTATGCTTCTGCATTAAAATGTATGTGTGTAAAACATAACCATTATATGTAAACACACTGTTTTGAAACTATTTTCATCTAAATTATAATGATCTTTTATGCCAATAAACATTCTTATGCAACATTCTTTCTAAAAACTGAATATTATTCCATTATTTGGAAACATTATAACTTTTAAGAAAGTGTCTTTTAGTTTTTATTTTTAATTATAATATTATGGGTACATAATAGTTGTAGGTCTTTGTAAGTGTCTATTTTTATGGGTCCACTGTGATTTTTAAATGTTTTGTACAATAAACTATGAAGAACAAACAAAATTATAAATATTTGGGCCAGGCGTGGTGGCTCACGCCTGTAATCCTAGCACTCTAGGAGGCTGAGGCGGGCGGATTGTTTGAGCTCAGGAGTTCAAGACCAGCCTGAGCAAGAGCGAGACCCTGTCTCTACTAAAAATAGAAAGAAATTATATGGGCAGCTAAAATATATAAAGAAAAATTAGCTGGGCATTGTGGTGCATGCCTGTGGTCCCAGATACTCGGGAGGCTGAGGCAGAAGGATTGCTTGAGCCCAGGAGTTTGAGGTTGCTGTGAGCTAGGCTGACGCCACGGCACTCTAGCCCAGGCAACAGAGTGAGACTCTGTCTCAAAAAAAAAAAAAAAAGTATATATATATATAAATATTTGTACAAATGAATGTATACTTGGTATATTTTGCTAAATATCTAGAATAGAATTGCTAGGTCCCTTATGGGTTTTGCAATAATTTCTGAAAACGTTTACCACAATTTGAACAAATACATTCTTATAGATATGAGACTATTCACTCTCTCACTTCATAAACAATAATGGGTAGTACAATATTCTAGGTTACATACATTGCTTTGGTTGTTTATTTTATATGATGACTTTTTTTTTTATTTATTTTATGATGCCTGTTTTTGTTTGTTGCCTATTTTCACCTGGAAATTTCCCAAACTTTTCTCATTGCTCTTTTTGTGAATTGAGTTTTTCTAAGTTTGTGTGCATTTGCCTATTCTGAACATTTCATTTAAATAGAATAATACAATATATGGTCTTTTGTGACTGGCTTATTTCACTTGCCATAATGTTTTCAAGTTTCATTCATGGTGTAACATCAGGACTTCGATTTTTTTAATTGCAACATAGTATTCCACTATCTAAATATGTCACATTTTCCTTTTCTGTCTATAAGTTATTGGATATTTTTTACCCTGACTTTTTAGCTATTAGAAATAATTTCTATAAACATTCCTGTGCAAGTTTTTGGGTGGAAATGCATTTTCATTTTGGGGGAACATATACCTAGGAGTGGAATTGCTGGATTATATTTATGTTTAATTTTTGAACAACTGCCAAACTGTTTTCCAAAGTGGCTGTGCCATTTTAGAATCCTCTCAACAATAAATGAGGGTTGCAATTTTTCCATATTCTCATGGAAATGTGTAATTGTCTGTTTTTTGTTTTTTGTTTTTAATTTTAGCCATCCTAGTGTATGTGAAGTGGTATCTCATTACAGTTTTGATTTACATTTTTCTACTGCCTATTACTGTTGAGCATCATTTCATGTGGTTCTAGAGTATTTGTATATCTTCTTTGGAGTAATGTCTATTCAAATCCCCTGCCGTTTTTAAATTGGGTTATTTGTCTTTTTATAATGAGTTGTAAGTATTGTTTATATATTCTGGATACAAGTCCGCTATCATATATATGACTTAAAAATATTTTCTCCTATTTAGTGGATTGTTTTTTCATTTTTCTTGACAGGATCCTTTGATGCACAAAGTTTAATTTTTATGAAATTCTATATTTCTATTATTTCTTCTGCTACTCATGGTGTCATATCTAAGAAATCATTTTCTAACCAGGTCAGGAAGATGGATACTTATATTTTCTTCTAGAGTTTTATAGTTTTAAAACGCTCTTAGGTCTATGTCTATGATAACTTTTGAGTTAATATTTATATGTCAATAACTTGACTTTATTCTTTTGCCTGTGGATATCCATATGTCCCAGCATCATATATTGAAGAGGTTATTCTTTCTCCATTGAGTTATCTTGTCACACTTGTGGACTATAATTTCTATTCCATAAATATCTGTTTATGCCAGTACCACATTGTCTGATTACTGTAGCTTTGTAGTAAGTTTTGAAATTGTGAAATATAAATGTTCTAACTTTTTTTTTTATTAAGAATGTTTGCATTATTCTAGGTGCCTTGCAATTACATATGCATTTTAGGATCAATTAGTTGATTCCTACATAAAAAGAAGATGGGATTTAGAAAGGGATTGTGGCCGAATCTGTAGATCAATTAGTGGAGTATTGCCATCTGAACAATATTAAGTGTTCTGGTCTATGAGGACAGGCTCTCTTTCCATTTATTTAGGTCTTCTTTAATTTCATATTGCTCTTCAGTATATAACCTCTCCAAGTTGCACCACTGAGAAAAGGATCTTTCTCAGTCACAGACTTAACAAAGAGGTGGCTGAGGGTCATGATACAGCTTCTCTGAGCTTTGATTAAGATGTACAATAAGTCACTCTGTCCATAGCCTTGGATGATCTTGGATGACAGCAAGCGGCTGGGAATGGAAGGGAGTAAGTAGATGGAATGTTTGGTGAGCACTTCTGCCATGACAGAGCTGATGTAGGAAAGAAAAAAATCAGGCTTTCTTGATAGGTGAGGAAAAAGAGATGAGGAGCCATTTGTTTATTATGCTAACATTTGTGTAAAAGTAGAATCTAGCATATTGATATGTTTTAATTTGCATAAAAATAAATGCCATGCTACATTCAAAACTGGTAACTACATTTGCCCCTAGGGAAATGAACTTGGTAGCTCAGGGACAGGACTGGGAATGGGATTTACTTTTGGCTTTATATCTTATTTTACATTTTGAATTTTGTGCTTTTTATAGTAACAGAGAACATAAAAATATTAAAACCTGATATATTTGCATTAAAATCAGCAACAGGAATTGATATGCAGTAACTTTCAATATTATTATAAAGGTTCAAGGTAATAATATTAGATGAGAAAATATAATAGTAAGTATGAAAATTCAGAAGGAAAATATTTTTATTCACAGATGATATAACTTTTGAAGAAAATTCAAGAGTTTTTAAAATAACTATTATAGAATTAATTTTAAAATGGTAATTTTGCTAAATAGAAGATGCAGATTCAAAACCAGTAGGCTTTCTCTTTCCTGGCATTAAGAGGGTAAATTAATTAAAAATCTATAATAATGATAACTAAAATTTAGTAAAATAACTAGGAATATATTTAACATAAAAGTTATAGGATCTACATGAAAGAATAATAAAGCTATTGTTAAAGACATAAAGATGTAAAGATATAAAGATACACATGCATAACTCTATATGCTTCTGCAAGAGAAGGATCAAACTCTAGTCCACATTGTACATAGATTTGTCTAATTTGAATTGTCCTTCCTTAAGCAAGGTCATAAATCCAGAAGCCAATAAGAAAAGAGAGAGAATAGTCCAAGAATTAGACCTCAATCAAGTGCTGCTGGTTTATCTTAAAAACATTCATCTCTAGACTTACATATAACTCTGAAGAAAATCTTCTCATGATTCTCAATTTACATAGTCATATATATATATGCGCCATACTTAAATTTGTAAAGGGAAAAAAAGCCTACCAAAAAAGCCTCCATGTAGACTCTGTATCAAATCATAATAAAATATTTATATTTAAAAAATAAAATTTACTTATATTTTTCACATAATAAATTGAAATAAATGCATTGCTACATCATAATTCTTTAACTATAGCAAAAATCAAAATAAATTTTGTAAAAATACAATAATAAACTGTAAAGTCCATGTAGAGATGTTTATGTTGTAGTCGAATTTTAGAAATTTTATTTTTGTAACTCAAGTTAATATTTGAGAAAAGCACTCCCTAAATTATCTTTGATTTTTATATTCCATTTGAAAAAATATTTAAAATTCCATAACTCCTATTTTTCCTGCCATACATAATGGAAGAAATACCAATAGTAATGAATACAGAGTAGAGAAACAGATTACTATATACATACAGTCACTTTAATTAAGACAGTGGTAACACTGCAGGGGCAGAAACAATGGTCTCCCAATAAGCAGTGTTAGCTCCATTGGATTTTCATATGAGGGAAAAAATTAGGTGATTTCCCACTTCACATCATATGTTAAAAAACAACTGCAGAGAAACTTCAGATGAAAGTGAAAGGTAAAGGAATTCATAGTCTAGGAGGAAACATGACAGAACATCTTTATAACCATATGATATGTAAATTTTTAAAAATTGGATGAACAAAGTTTTAATTATAACCAAAATAAAAATAATTTACCGGACTCCATTAAGATCAATTCCCTCCAGTAAGAGATAGATAGGCAGCTTACACAGTGGCAAAAGATATTTTCAATACATGTATTAATATTTACAAATGATTTGTTAGAATATATATAAAGAACCACTGGAAATTAGTAAGAAAAAAATCAGAAATTCAATAAAACATTAGGCAGAAGACTTGAACAATTACTTTAAAAGAAAAAAGGGTATTCAAATAACTAATAATAACTTAAAGGTGTTTAAATTTATTCATCACAAGGAAATTGAAAAATATAACTACAATATTCTATCATTACCACTAAAGTGAAACAGTAGCCACTGTCAAATGTCAGTAAAGTTGTAGGAATGTAAATTGATAAAATGACCTTGAAAACCAGTTTGGGCACTATATACTATCAGTGATCATTTGCATACACTATCACCCAGAATTTATACTTCTAAGTATTTAACCAATAGAAATGTGTACATGTTCTATAAAATATATTTATTAAAATTTTTGTAGCAGCACTGTGTATACTAGCTAAAAACTGAAACTGTCTATATTCCCATCAGTAATAGAATGGATTTTAAAATGGTATATTCACACATAGAATAGTAATACACAATGATAAGTGTACTATAACTGCCCTAACTAATACAGATGGATCTCACAAATACAATGTTACATGAAGGAAGTCATACCTACAAGGGTTCACACTATAAGAGTCCATTTATATGTAGTTTAAAATTATTATCTCTTAGAGATCCTGATTTAAATTCTTATAAAAACCCAGAAGTGGAATTGCTAGATCATATCATAGTTACTATTTTTAATTTTTTGAGGAAGTTCCATACTGTTTTTCATAGTGGCTGCACCATTTTGCATTTCCACCAATAGTGTGCAAATGTTTCAATTTCTCTACATTTTCATCAACACTTGTCCTTTTTTTTTTTGTTTTGATAAAGGTTATCCTAACAAGTATGAAGTGATAACTCATTCTGATTTTGATTTGCATTTCTATGATAATTAGTGATGTTGATCATTTTTCCATATACGTGTTGTCCATTTATATGTCTTCTTTAAAGAAATGTCTATTGAAGTCCTTTGCCTATTTTTTAGTCAGCTTATTTGTTTTTTTGCTATTGAATTATATGAGTTCTTTATATTTTGGAGGTTAACCCTATCAAGTAAATGATTTGCAAATATTTTCTCTCATTTCATAGGTTGCCTATTCACACTGTTGATTATTTTCCTTCCTGTACAGAAGCTTTTCAGTTTGATATAGCTTTATTTGTTTATTTTTGTTTTTGCTATCTGTGCTTTTGGTGTTATAGTCATGAAGTTATTCCAATGTCAAGAAGTTTTTATTCTCTGTGTTCTTCTAGGAGTTTTACAGTTTCAGGCCTTATGTTTAGGTCTTTAAGCCATGTTGAGTTGATTTCTGTGTATTATATGAGTCCAAGCTTATTCTTTTGCATGTAGATATCTAGTTTTCCATTTCCAAGTCTAACAGAATTTGTTGAGGAAGGTATCCTTTCCCCAATTGTTTATGCTTAGCACTCTGGTAGAAGATCACTTGACCATGTATGTGTGGATTTATTTCTGAGTTCTCTATTCTTTTCCACTTGTCTATATGTCTGTCTTTATGCAAATATTATACTGCTTTGATTACCATAGCTTAGTAATGTATTTTGTTATCAGGAAATGTGACGCCTCCAATTGGGGAAAAAAAAACAAAAAGAAAACAACAACAAAAGTATCCTCATTGTGTTGTTTTTTTTTTATTTTATTTTTTTATTTTTTTGTTTGTTTGTTTTTCACCTCATTAAGGGGGTACAAAAGATCAGGCTATATACATTGCCCGTGCCTCCCCATCCCCCCGAGTCTGAGCTTCTGTCTAGGGAATGGACACATCTCATTGTGTTCCTAATTGAAAACAGCTTGACCTTTGACTATGAGAGTCCTGGTAATGTTGCTTGATCTGTGTGTTAGCCACATGGGTGTGTCCAGTTTATAAAAAGTAATCCACCTTAACATTTATACTTTATACACTCTCCTTTATATTTTTCTACACTCTCCTATTCTTCAATTAAAAGTTCAAAATATTAAGAAGTCTGGCCCACAGTAATTTTGGACAAATATTCTCTGCATATACGTATTTAGAAATGCAGAGGGACTAGAACATTCCAAAGATAAAAGGAAAATTTGTAACATTTGGAACTACAATCCTGTAAGCATCATACAAATTTTCACTTCACAAAGTGAAATTAAGTGGAAATATGTGTCTCAGATTAGCTTACTGTCTCGTTTTTGTACTTAGCATTTCAGGCTTTCTTAACTGATTCATAAATCTTTATGTATCTCTTACGTGTTGTGCCATCTTTTCATTAGCTGTACCATAACTGCAGCAAGCCCATCCATCAGCACAGCAGATATACATACTGTTCTGCATTTAAACAATGATCAAAATGTAGGAAGGTAAAGCATAAATAAATAGATGGGACTT
Organism: Eulemur rufifrons; assembly: GCF_041146395.1. Taxonomy (NCBI): domain Eukaryota; kingdom Metazoa; phylum Chordata; class Mammalia; order Primates; family Lemuridae; genus Eulemur; species Eulemur rufifrons. The sequence continues at coordinate 64,025,354 of NC_090984.1, forward strand.
GTCATATCAGGGCTCTTACATCAAAACAATTTTTGGGGTGGAAACAGCTCTTAATAATAATTCCATTTTCTAATCTATGGGAAAAATTCCATTTACTGTACCTGCGCTGGATATGAATTTTCAATCTGATTTTCACATTAAGGCTGAACAGATTCTCTGTAAAGATGAACCTTGGTAATTCATTTCTTAGACCAGTCATAAAAACCCTATCAAACTTGACTGAATTCAAAATAACAGTCACTTGCCTGGTAATCTGTATTTAAAGTTATGTGATGTATAGGTTTTTCTAAATCTGATGATCCACTTAGGTCAGTAATCTTGGCTTTATATTTCAGTACTAACAATGCTGAGAAATTGGATGGAAATAGACTTTCAGATCCAATCTGAAGTAAATAGATGTAAGGATTTTCTGAGTCTCCGGAGGCATTTAAATTCAAGTTACATAAAAAACTCATCAACGTTTTCTATTCTAATGGCTATTAGTGCATGGATAAAGTTTGCCATCCATCCCTTTAGTTTTTTGAGAGAAACTCAGCAAAATAAATTCTTTGGGTCTCCAATTTTCTTTAAAGTATTTCTAGGTACTTATAATTAAATAATCATGACTCATTTTAGAAATATTGGGAGATTGAACAACTAGAATTTAAAATGTTAATTTCAGCAACTATATTAGCTTTTTAATGCATTATTTTCAGACAGAATATTCTGGGCAAATGTAATAAACCTATCCCCCTACAAACTAGTAATTCATGATCGCATATAATGAAAAATAGCTCATATTTTTCATATTCTGGTTAACTTTAGGTTATATCTGATCTATTTTTCAGGCCAAAGCCTGTCATGCTTTTTCCATCTCAGTGTTTTACACATGTAGATCTTTCTGAACTGACTGCTCGAACAATACCTTTTAGCCAAACTCATTCTCTTTTTCCTTCCCAAATCTCCTCCATTTTAATAAAAAACAGCTTATTTACTAAACATTTAATAAAAAACAAAAGAGAGTAAACATATCTCCTTAAAAATCCTTTATTGTCCAAGTGTAATTATTAATACTGCCTCATTTTTTTCAAAAATGTACCACTTAAATGATAAATTATATGACAACATAATCATCTATGATTATCTCAGAGGTAATCCGTATATTCTGTCAATTTTTTCTCTAAAATGTATATGGACTACAGCCTCTTCTTTCCATCTCTGCTACCATCATTCAAGACCAGCTACCAGACCACTGAAACAGTTTCTATCTGTGCTTTAACCCTTTCCCTCTTCTAATTCATTGTCTACACAGTGGACACAGTGATCTTAAAGCAAAGTAAATGCCTGTCCTTAGTTATTTTCATTGCTCTTACAATAAAATCTAAGCTCCTTATTATAAGTATCTATCTCACCTGGTCTTTGCTTATATCTCTAATCTCGCCCAAGTGATTTTTTTCTTAGTCTTTCAAATGCCTCACCACATTTATCGTATACTATTTCCTCTTCTTCAGAACATTCGCCCATGTTTCTATATGGCTGCTGCCTCATGCTTAAGGTTTTTGTTTGTGTCATCACCTGAGAGGACTTTACAGATCAAAAAATCCAAGTAGATTGCTGCTCTGTTCTCGATCACAGTACTGTATTCATTTCTTTCATAATACTTATAATAATTTGGAGACAATGATTTTCTTGTTTCCTAGCGTATATTCAGCAGCAAGCATAGTGCCAGGATCATAGTGATCAGTCAGCGGCCTACAAGCATATTGTGAACATCTAATTTTCCCTAAATACTCTTCTAGGTAATGGAGCATGGAGAGGAGGACACATGTAATCTTTATCTTCAATAAGCTTAAAGTCCAGTGTAGTAAAAGTGAATGATACTACAAAGATCGTAAAGTAGAGTGGTAAGTTCAAGAGAGACCAGGAGAGAAAGCTTTTGCTTTCACTTCTGTGCTCAGGAAAGACCTCGGTGAGAAAGATGCGAGATCTACACATTGAGTAGGGGGTGGCTGTGCAAAGAGAGCTTCAAAGGGAAAGGAAGAACACATGAAAAGCCCATGAAACCTGAAGGAGCTTGTTATGTTAAAAACACAAAAAAGGTGAGCGTGGGTGCAGTGTGATGACCAACAAATAATCTATTCAGTCCTTTATATAATTCATTAGATATTTATCAAACACCTACTGTGTGCCAGGCACTGGTATAGACACGGGATACTTCAGTGAACACCACAGTGAAGAAAACTCTCTACCCTAACACACAGTTTTAAAGAAGGAAGAGTAAGTTGTGATATTTAAGAGCTAAATCACTAGACATTTAAGAATAAATAACTTCCAGTGGAGCTTCTGATACTTAAAAGTGATTCAAGTTTTTAATTATAGCACATTGAACAGTTGCCTAATGAGTCAGGGGAGGAGTGCAATCCTAGAACATGAATTGACTTAGTTCATTAGAGTATCACCTCATTCTAGAGAAATGAGCAATCTCGTACTGTATGAGTTATAAGTATTTCCTGAATTTTCAAATCTAATTTTATCTTCGACAGTATGTTGAACTAACTTCTTTTTGCCAGTTTAGTCATCTTGTCAGAGGAAATTGAACGTACACTAGCATGCTCATTTCTGTTTCATTTTCCAAGGGCTAACACACCAGAGTCAATTCCAAGTTCATCCTTCAGCACAGAAGTAGAAAAATAGTTGTATTTTCCAATGATCAGATATCATGCACACTGCAGGGGACTTCAAAAGTAGAATTCAAAGAGGAGTGAAAGAATTTATCATATATCTGTTCTGTTATGATACTGGTACTCCTCTTAACAATGCCTTATTGTTTTAGCAAAGGTCTAATTGAATATAGCTAAATGTTCCATTTCTTCTGTGAAAAAAAAAAGAACCTGTTTTTTTTCTTGTTGGTGGTGGTTAATTGGTATTTGATTTATTTTGTTTTGTTTGAGGTGGGAGGATTTAGAATTGAGACTTAAAACCCTTTAGAGCAGATGTTATGACCCAATAGTCACAACATAGTTTTGCCTGCATAATGTAAACATAGGCAGTGTTTTGTTTTCCTTTTATTTTTTAATGTAGATATCTATATTTTCCATTTCAGCCAAAGATAAGCAATTATATTACAACAGAAAAAAGGGATGGTGCCCTGTATTCTCATTTTAAAAAGTGTCTGAAATCATCTTTTAGATTAAACTTGATTGGTATCAGGATCAACTTTAAGCATATATCTACTCACCTTCTATAATGCTATAATTTAACCCTTTCACTTTCTAAAACTATGAGAATAAGATTTTTAGTGACATGTTGATCAAACATCTGAACGGTGTGACCCTGAGAAGCTTTAGTAGCTTCCAAAATTATGATTTGGATTTCAGTTATTTCAGTATAAACATAATGTTTATTAATAGAATAAAGAAGATAATAGTCCTCTATTGTTTACTGGGATTACATCTCAACTATTTCTCTATATTTCACAAATTTACTCTGGAATAATATTGAGCAATATGTTCAGTTAGGGAGAATATGCTCTAAAAATGGCATTGGTAAAGTGTAGCTTATTTACAAGATATATTTGAGATGGCTATGGGGTATATTAATTATGGAAGTCTAGGCTACAATAACATATGGATATAAAACTTTATAAATGTTTCAACATAATAGTTTATCTCTAGGTTTCATAAGAGTACAAGTTGATTCCAATGTGAGTATTGAATTCAGTTCCACACATTCATTTAGAGGCCCAGTTTGACAGAGGCTGGGATGTTTTCAGTGTGTAAGGTCTATGATCCACTTGGGCATTGCCATCTCAGGCAGCCAGAAAGGGTAAAGCACAGAGGCACAAGTGTATAGACACCAGATGTCATATGCTACCAGAGGGCTCAGAGATTTCTTTGTTTTGCAGTTGGGAAAGGCTCTATGGATGATGCAGAAGTTGAATCTTATAATAAAGAAGTAGAATTTTGCTTGATGAAAAGAGAAGGAGAAAAATATTCATAAAAAGAGACAAATACTAGTCAGGAAACCTGAACTTTAATTTTTTTTTTAATTTGTTAATTATGGTTAAGTAAAAACTATATTTTATTTCTTTATGGGACCTGCTCAGAACAGTTTCATAGCATTTAAAATCAAATGCCATGTGATTCTCTATAGATATTGATTCTCATTTCAACAAACGAATTCCATCTACTTGATCTGTGGATTTCTATCATCAGTATATGACATAGTAGTGACTCAGATGTTAAGGCTGGAAGCCTAGAAATCATTCTTGATTTTCCCTTTTCCATTAAACCTCTGTTCAGTTTGGTAGATACTTCTTTACTGGCTTTCCCTTGCATAAGGTGATCTCCCTTTTCTCTTCTATCCCATGTCAGTAACAATCTCTAACTCCTTCACCCCCTACCCTTTCTTTCTTCAATTTGTTCTCTCTTCCATTAGGATGAAAAATCGTTGAGCACAGGGACTCTCAAGTTTTGGAATTCTGCTAAATATTCTTTACTGTACAGTGCCTTGAACATAGAAGTTCTGAAAAAAATATTTGTCTAAGCTGTCCTGATGTCTTGCCATTCCCCAACATATACACACACAAAAAATTCTCTTCCATCTAGTGACTGCTACTTGAAATCTATTAATCAGAGGCAGATGCTTCCATCTCATAGACAGACATCACCTAAAATCTTCATTCTCACTAATGAAATGTTTTTAGTGTAAATTAACTAGAATTTAAATGAATTCAATCAATCTCTTCCTTATAGAAAGTTTTGATAAGGAGCTTATTTAGAGAATACTTGAATGAGGAGGAAGACATAAAAGAAGGATATAATGAAAGTTAGTGCTTACAAGTCTTTGTTTACCTTTACTCAGAATATAAGAATTTTATTTTAGAATTTTATATTATGTTGGATTGGATCAGTTATTTGCCAGAATATGGAACTGAGTTTTCTCATTAGAGGTTGAAGAAGACAAATATCCAAACTACTCCCTGTGTGTGTTACAGTGCGCTTGCTAATTATATATGTGGTGATACATTAAATTTGTTAACGGACAGCCTTGGAATACATTACAATTCCCCAAGAGGATGTAGAACTAATACAAGGAGCAACGAGTTAGTAAATAAATGCCAAACTGAAAAAGTCTCCCCTGTTAGGAAACATGCTACTCTGCAGAGAGCATTTTATCAGATAAATATGTGCCGAATATAAGTTTGAAAAATTTAAAAAGGCATACTAGGATTATTGAGTTTCCACTTGCCTCTTGTTTCCAGAAAGGGTCTGTGAGTTGATTCCAACCCATTTTTGTATAATATTTGCAGTTAATTTTCCCCTGGAAAATTTGAAACTGTTTTTTTTTTTTTCCTTAGGAAAACTGTAGGCTGTAAGTGAATTTTCTGGCACTAATGGCCTCCAGTTGCTCTCTGTCGCCTGCCTTATAGACGTGCTGTCTTTCATTTATGCAGATGGCACTGATGACCTACCATCAGTAGGATGTTGCATCAATTAATGGCACGTAATTGAGAAACAACAGATTGGGGTTAGGGGTGCAGTCTGTGAGTAGAGAACAGAGTTCTCTCAGTCATAAGTATACTGGCCCATATGAAAATGAAATATGTGACCTTGGCTTTAGTATCATCAGGATCTAATTGAGTTAACCATCTCTGTCACACAATGTCATATAAATAACTAATATTCTTGTCATTATCACCCCATGATATCTATTAACATTATAAATCTCTAAGTTTCACTATTAAAACAATACTGTTTCTAAGATGGCATTCCTGATGGTAATTCATTTCATTTTATTTTTATGTACTATAGATATTATTGTCCTGAAACCACTTAAAAACTTTTCAAAGTTGAATTTATGAAGTGTAATTGTAAATTAAAAGTTATAATTTAAATAGACACCTGCCTGTTTAAGACAGTCACAGAAAGCATTTCTACATTTTAGCTCTTAAGAGATAATGCATAATGATGGCTTGTTGTTAGTAAAATAATAGCAATCACATGTTGGGCTTTACAGAGACATGATGCCCTCATCTTTGTTATTGAAATTTGGGAACCAACTGAGTCACCACTAATCTTACCACACAGGGGTGATCAAGCCAGGATGTCCTTTTTTTTTTTTTTTTTCCCTCCTGTAAAACAGGCCAATTCAAAAGAGAGAGAATCTAGAAAGGGCAGAGGCAAAAAAGCTCACTTTCCTCACTCATCCTTAGCAAGAGTGGGGGTTGAGGAAAGAAGTCAGAAGAGCTTCTCCTCCTGAGTTCTCTTCACAAAGAAACCTGGAAAAGAGACGGTACCTAACCTCAAACACCATTTATAGCAGAGGTACAGCATGCTTGACAATATGCTAAACAGTTTACATGGGTGGCCTCATCTCACCTCATCCTCCCAGTACGAGTCAGGTATAATCTCCCAGAGTAGAAGAGAAATAGGACCTTAAACAAGTTAGTTAACATTCTCAAGGTTACAGAGCTAAGAAGGGAAAGATCACAATTTTGAATTCCCAGCTTTCTGATTCCAAAGTCTCTATTCTTTGTTTCTATAATTTACTGAAAATAAGTTATTACACATAGTAAGCAGCATCTGGGTGCCAGAAGATAGGGTAACATCTTTCCTTTTATTATGGTTTTATAAATTCATATTTGCAGAAATACGTTTTAAGCTGCTAATAAGCTTCATAAGTACAATTTCCAGCTCCCTCTCCCTAACCCCACTTCACCTTCCCTACTTTCTTTTCACTTTCCCACATGAAAGAGAGTCAGAGACAGGTTCAGGAGCACATGTTAGAAAACGTATGTTCTGTTTCTCCCACTGCTTGGTATTACTCCTAATACCTACCTTACATGCATAAATGTGTTTCCCTCTCTCTCAATCTATCCATCTATCGTTTTTAAACACACATTTGGCAAAAGCTTAACTTTTTAATCAATTCATTCTTCTCTGCACTGTGATACTACTGGTATACATTTTGGTGGCAATTTGAGCAATCTGGAGTTTCTTACAGAAGTTCAGTCTAAACGGTAGGTCTTTATGTGATCCTGCCCTGGATTTTTCAACTAAAGCTGTACCTTATTCCAAGTCCCATCTGGTCACTGATATTAAGTTTCCTCATGGTAAAAATTAAGTCCAATGCTTCATGCAACTTGCTCTTCCATGTCTGAAAATAATGTGTGTTTCACATCTCCCTGCACTATCTCAGCTATTTCCTCTGTCTTAAACACCTTTCCTTTTTGTGGACCCAGAAAACATTTACTTTTCCTTAAAGTCAAATATTAAGCTACACAGATAATATTTTAACTTCCTTTCCCACTTCATATTGTATCCCTTCTATGAGCTGCATTTGTATGCAATATTCCATTTTCTGTACTTTCTTTTATTTTTCTTGTTAACTGTGTACTAAATGTAAGGGTTTGCATCTCAATTATTTCTTTGTATTCCACACATTTATTCTAAAATTTTTCTTGACAAAAGTAGATATAACACATATTTATAAAATCAATACTGTCATGAACTTACTCAATTTCATCATTCATTTAAATATTTTAAATGCACTATTTTACCAAACATTATTTTTACACACAAAAGATGCTGTACATAAAATGATACCTAATTTTAGTATAATAAATCCACACCAAATTGGAAATGATTTAGTTCTTAAATTATAGTTCTCTCTCAATTTGTCTGTCACACACACACACAACTTATGTGTTGTGATGGAAAGTTCTGATTTTTTTTTTTGAGATGGGGTCTGACTATGTTGCCCAGGCTGGAGTGTAGCAACTATTCACAAGTTTGATCACAGTAGCTCACTGCAGGCTCCGGCTCCTTAGAGCAAGTGATCCTCCCACTTCAGCCTCCTGACTAGCTGGAACTACAGGCACTTGGCCTCTGTGCCCAGCTCAAGGTTATTTTTTAAGTAATTATACTCTATGTTCCATCATCAGCTAAATAATATTTGATCAAATTTTTCTTTTTCTGTAACAGATTTTTACTCTGTATCTTCACTGTTTTGTTGCTATCTCTCTGAGGAAGCAGTCCCTCCACGTTAAATTTTTTAACCTATGGAAAATAAGCTTTGTCGCAGAGGTGTCTTTCCATCCCTCAAAGTTGGAGGTAAGAGTACTCAACAAGCCGCCCGTATCTATTGTTTCCTCAATACTTTGTTTTTACAATATATAATTATTCATTATGTTTCTCTATGGATTTTAATCCTTTTATATTCTGCTTATTTCTAACTCTGGCATTGCCTAAATATCAGAATCTGTTTTCTTTTATTGTTTATTCTTACAAATAATATTTTAATCCATTTTAGTAGCCCTTATTCAAATATAGCTTTTTGACAATCTTCCTCACTATAATTATATAGTGACATTATATGATAACTTGATGAGAAAAAATACAGTAGAACATGACATGACTAGCCCATGTGTTTTTGCAAGGTTCTAGGAGAACCTTGCAAAAATGATTCTTTTGCTTTATCTTTCTTTTTTGCCAACATTCTTCCTATCTTACAGTGATGATTCTCAAATTTTATATAAATGTAGTTTCATTCAGGTACTTGATGGTTCTGCATTCTGCATGATTGCATCCTACAAGTTTCTCTTTACAGAAGGCTAGAGTGAGGCCCAGCAATATATGTTTGAATTATTCATCTCTGGTGACAGTGCTCTTACAAGAGCATTGACCAACCTTTGAAAAGTGAAGTTTAGAGCAAATTATGGACTATCTAGTTTGCAATTGAGAAAGAGTCTTGCTGTAACTTGGTCATTGATTTTACCCCAAACAAAATCTTATTAAGTTACTGCTGTCCCCCAAACACTGTGGTAGTCCTAGTCAAAAACTATTCCTTGTTAAAAAGTTACTGCAAATTGAATTCTGTCCTGTTCTGCCAGTATAACCACAAAGCAATTCTGTGTAGTCACAAAGTCAAGAGGACTGAATTATTTCTCTGGGCTATAGAGGTGGAATTGTGTTTTACAGGAGGATCCAAGAAATAATATACCATTGATCACGTAGCAAGTAGGACTTTTTATTTGCCATCTGCTAAATAGAGTTGCATGCTTGTGTGCTTGTGTGTGTGCGCATGAACATAGATTTAGCATATGTAAATTACATAGCACTACTACTTCATCTGTGCGTAGTAGCTATTACCGGCTACTCTCATGTCAGACTCCCTATATTTCTCTTTGTTCAAATGTCTATTACATTTTTTACCTTAAGCAAATTACTTTATATCTCTCTACCCTATTTTCTTCATCTTTAAAATTTAGAAAATGATATGCAGAAAAACATAGCTTTCTAGCATTTTTATAGCAGTTCATGAAGTAATACAGTCAAAGCAAGGCTTGAAACACTGTTAGATCTTACTATAGGTAGAGGGAACATAAAGATTGAAGCATATAATTTTTGTCCTCCATTGCTTAAAAATCTAGATCTGCTTACACAAATTGAAAAGAAAGAAGTTAAGAAAATGAATAATATAATTGATATAAGATTATAATATTAACCCCCTTTTCATGTGCTAGCTGCTAATAGTCTTTCTCCCAAATACTCTTCCAAACATTAGCCATGTGAACTTATTAAGTACTTACAATTCAAAAGCTTGAAGGGTGTTAGTGTCAGTCTATCAGCACCACTGGCTAATATGTTCACACATAAGTTTTTATGTTGTTTACATGTTAGGTAACATGTTGTCTATTAATATATTTTATCATTCCCCATATAAATGTGGTTCCTTATGAAAGATGCAGGCGCATATTAGTGTATAAGGTGTCAAATTTCTAGCTTACTATTGTGAAAGGCAGAACCGAATGAGAACTTGATGAGAAATTATGAAAATACACATTTTGTTGTGTTGATTAATTTGCTAAGCCAGATAAGAAAAGATAGGAAACAAATGAGAACATGACAGTATGCTCAAGCCTGGTCAAAGAGGAAAACTTTGTCAATGTTAAAAAACAAAAACAAAAACAAAAAAACAGAAAAAAGTTAAAAAGTAATGAAATCGGGGTGTGTCTGAAGGAAGAAGATTGGTATTTTTCAGGATACTTTTCTGACAGTTTGCAACAAGTTCAGCACGCTTTTTTTATAAAAATTACAACACGTCCTGCTTAGTACTAAATGAGCCTTTCCCTAGTAGAGTTAGGAAATTTGTATACAGATATCACTATTTTACAGGTAACAAAACACAAGAGAAAGCATGGCAACTTTTGGCATTTTCAGATTCCCACGAATATCATGCCGTTGAGCATGAGTTTTATCTCTTCAGAAGAATATGAGGGTTGTGCAGTGTTTCTCACTGGCCTCTGTTTTTTTTCCTCTTGTCCCTTATAAAACTCTTAAGTCCTGTGTGAAGGATGCTTCTCACACAGTGGGAACTGTAGTTACTAGTGGAAAATACTTTACCTACTGGCTTGTTAATTGTAATTCAAGATTTAGGTATGTGCTTCTAATGATCTTGTTCAGTAATAATTAATATGCTTTTACTACTGACAAATTTGGAGTGAATGGGCAAATATGATTCACTACATCTTTTATGTTATGTCAGTATGAAACTCTTAGGATCCTAGCTTCATAGCATCAAGAAATGATTCTTTTCTTCTCAATCCCATCACTTTTTTGACAATAAAATTGAAATTTTTCGAGTTTAAGAAATTTGAACATCTTATCAGATGGAGCTTTGAAATAAAAACTAAGAAGTTCTGATTTTTGTTAAGTACTGATCTGATGATGTTATACATGCTTCTTGAATTCTACAATGTATTCTTGGGAGTTAGCAATACATTGCCATTGACAAATAAAAAATAAGCCAGAAATAGGAAGATATATATTTCTTAGGACATTGGGAGAATTATTATAATAATTAGCTGTAGATGAAACCTCAGGGTGTATTGCTGGGTAGCTCAATATACAGAATTTAAAATGTATTTCAATTTAAATTTTAATTCAGGATATTTCCAGTACAATGGTTTTTCTCCTGCAATCATATGTCCTTTATCGTCTCAAGGTAACAAACAGGACAGAAATCCATATCTTGAAGGACTTTAGGAGCTTTGATGGATTCCATTTACATTAAGGGAACAGTTGATGTGATATATCAAATATTTTGCCAAAAATTAATAATATCTATACCCTATAGAAAGGAAGCAAAAAGAGATGAAAATTGTAGGTTTTATTGTAAAGTTAAACAACAAACATCAAAACTGCACCATGTATATATACACGAAATAATAGTAGACTTGTATTCCTTGTTCTAAATGGCAAATATAACTGTATTATTTGTGTATCTTTCTTTTTAGGTCATGCTAACACAGACAGCATTTAGTTTAAGGTTGAAAGGATACTATCATACATGTTTTAGGATCAATTATTATTCATTCCAAAAAAAGTCATTGCAAACGTGGAGAAACCATTACATAGGTGGTGTTACAAGAAGCAGAAAACAGATATGAAAAATACTATGATGATTGTTGTCTAGTTTGTGGATGCCTAAGTTGCTGGTGAGGCCCTAATTCTAGGAGAATTCTAGAGTAATAAATATATTAACAGAATAATGGGGGGGGGATGAATTTAATGGAGACATTGCAGGAGGTGTATGGGTACCAAACAGTTGTGACAGACCAACCCAATCAGATTTTCAATGAGTTTTATTCATCTTAAATTTTTCTAGATGCTAAGCAGAAACTTATGATCCATATAGGGCTCAGGAATTATGGTTGTAGAAAATCCTAAATTTCTGAGTGGGTTTCTTATTAGATTTGAAGGGAAATGACAAAGTCCAACAAATTTGATAGATGTTGCCATAATAAAAAAGCCATTCATTTTCAGATGGATTATACAAATGTGACAAATATCAAATTATAATAAGTGCTCCCACCTTTTCTCAGTGGCACAGCATGTGTGCCCACTTATTCAGAGTTCTCTTTCTATCTATCTTATATGTTACCTTAGTTACCAGAGGGAGGAGGCTTTGCTGGCTGGCCTTGAGCTCCACAAGGTACAATATTATATCGCGTGAATACTTATTCTTCCCTAAATGGAAACTTTTAACATAAACTAGCTATTAGACATGGTAGAAGATTAACTCCCTCTTTATTTGCTTTCTGGTACAGGTTTTAAAACTATTCTCTGCTTGTTTATGTCAACCTTTCTATGTCTTTTTGTAGAATCAAATCACAAAAACCCTGAGACAAGACCTCAAAGTTACAATTCCATCTTTTCACTAATTTGTTATGGAAATTAAGGAATTCATTTCTTCATGAGTCCTTTCTCATCACAGAAGAGGAACTAATAACTGTCACTTACGTACATTCTTACTGACATTGTAAAGAATTACTAATGACTACAAAGCACTTCCCAAACATAAAGTGATAAATACTCTTTAAAATAAAAAGTCTTTTTTGTAATACAACTTATGCTGCCTATTTGTATTTGGTAGAAATGTTCATTTATTTATGATATATTTTAAAGGAAATAAAATATGTTACAGGTGAAAAATAAACATCATCACCAAAGAAATAGTTAAAAGCTTGAAGCCAGAGTTTTCATTTTTATCCATTTGTATACAGACTCAATGCAATAGTCCATACTTGCAGTTAGTGATTTTCATAACATTGACACTTAAATGAAAGTAGTTAGAGCTCATATCTTGTGTGTATTTGACAAGCTCTAACAGAATTGTTTGCAAAATTTTATTGAAATCCCTGCTTTCATTTATCTTTGTTAGCACAAGCCTCAGAAATCAGTGGTATGGAATTCTTGTATAATTTAACTCTAAGATAATTAAGTGTGCAGGTGTTCAGAGAATAGGCTATTTTTCTAAGTAAATAAAATTTTTTAGAAGAAAATATATTATTTTTATTACCTTATGAAAGAATATTCAATTGATTTGATTCATTTCTAAAAGAATAAACGAAAATATATTGCAAAGAAGTGGATGATAAACCAAGAAACCAAAATGTAATTTGTTGCTAGTAATCTTATGGAGTTGAATAAGTAAACAAGCTAAAATTGCTTAAACAGCTACAACAAGGACTTTGAAAGTTGTAACATTTCTTAAGGTTGCTATATTGAACAAAGACAAATGCACTTAAACTATATATTTCAAAAATTTTCATCAGTGGGCATATCCCTCCTTGCTATGCACCACAACTAATCCATAATGTGTATATTCATTATGGGAATGCATTGCATTAAAGGGAAACTTAGGAAAGGTAGTCTTTATACAAACTTCAAGTATTTTTCTTTCCTCTCGACATTTTACTCTGGGCCTTGTGTAAACTTCCCTAGACAAATGAGTTTCAAGTGCGTTTTGAAAGATCTATATAGGAAGAAATTAAGTACTTTCCATTTTAATGCCTTGTAGTCCTGATGGAAGTTCTTTCTTTTAGCCAACCTAAATGCTTTATACAACATTTCAAGCTCACTTATTCTTGTTCTGTCCTCTGTGGCATCAGAGTACCCATCAGCACCTTCTATGTAATAATCCTTTATGTAATTGAAAACCAACTTGTTTCCCCAGCCTATTTTCCAACTTAAATAATATTAGTTCCCTTAACCTTTCCTCTGAGATTCTATTTTCCAAGCTGTTAATCATGTTTATTGCTTGTCCTTAAACCTTCTTCAAGTTTTCCAAGGTCTTTTTAACTTAGTGACTTCAGGTCTGTCTGTACACAGCACTGTGATTATGGTAGGAGAATTACTTCCCACGTCGTATGCGTTCTTCTGTTTATGTGTCCAGGGAGTTGGAATTATTAATTCACCTTTGAAATGCAATTCTTCAACTATCGTGTTCATTATTATCGTCTTCACCCTACCAAACACATTCTTTCCCATACAATGATTATACAGTTTACTTCTAAGTATATTGCATCTGCACTTGGTTAATCCTAAACAGTTCTACTTGTGAAAAACACTTTTAATTTTATATTTCTTATTGAAAATGGGATCATCCTGCTCACTTTACCTTAGTATTTTTTCCTCAAATTATAAGTGTGTTTGAGAGTTTAAAGTATACATACAGTTTTATATCAAAAGAGGCAGTAGTATTAGATTAAAACTACATAGTATTTAATAACATCTCTTTATTTGGAGGCTTTCTGCTTCATGTGTCTTTAAGATTTTATATGTGATTCATTTTAAAGTGAAATAAAATTTAAAACATGGGCATGTATTCCTTGCATATCTATAATCACCAAGATGTTTATTACTCACAATTTCATCATTGCCACTTTCCACAAAATTTTCTATAAAACAATTTTCTTAATTATTAATTCTTAAATTCTTCATTGTATTTTATACTTTTCCCACTCCCATAATCAAGCATATTTAGCTCCCGTTAACACTTAAGAGTATTCTAGCACCCTGATTCCAATCTTCCTTACATTCTTTTCAATTTTTCTACAATAAGAGCAATAAGAAATATAATTTCATTTTATTTCCGTCTTACATGATTTCCTTTATCTGATTCTGCAGGGTTTTTTGCTACAGCTCACTTTCAAGTTTTCATTCAATTTCATATGCTGCAATAAAATGCACATGCTTTAAACCAATATATGGCAAACATTTTTTCTCTAACAATATATTTTAAAATATAAATAGACTTTCAGATTTTCCATGCATTTTACCTACACATCTACATGATACAATGTATCATTTAAATATAAGTCATACAATGTTAAATTTTTCTATAACTACCTAATTCTGAAACTAGTTAAAAACCGATTTTCTTGGAGAAAAAGAAGAGTTAACACCTTTTAAATATTTAGAAGTGTTAAAATGATGAGGTATTGTTTTCTCCTCATCATGGTAAAAAATCTACAGAGATTCTGATTCCTTAATATCTTACCTGATTTTCTGGATGAAGAAATGGATTAACTGAAGCCATGTTATAATATATGTAACTCACTTTAGTTTACTTATTTTAAACAGTGCACACATTTTGGAATTTGCAGGAACTAGAGATTCCTTTGAGTCTCTTTCCAAGTTCTTTGAATCTTACAATTTTTGCTTTGGCTTTTAACTATAAATTGATCATATTTTATGTGCTTGTAGTTTATTTTGTCATAACATGATTTCAAGGAATATGTAAGGAATATGATATGCTTCAAACCTAAATACAAGTGGATGAAATCTTATGCTAGGAGTCACAATTCACATGTTCGTTTAATCTTCACAGTAACTGCTGATATCCATTATGAATCGTTTTAAAATAAATTATCTCATGGCATACACACAACATCCAAGACTAGTTACTATTATCATCATCTCTGTTTTACTGAGACATTAAGTACAGATGGTACCCAACTTATGATGCTCTGGTTTAGGATTTTCCTACTTTGCAATGGTGAGAAAGTAATACACAGTTGGTAGAAATTGTATTTTGAGTACCCATACAAACATCTGTTTTTTCCTCTCAGTACAGTATTCAATACATTACAAGAGATATTTAATACTTTATTATAAAATAGGCTTTATGTTCAATGATTTTGCCCACATTTAGGCTAATGTAAATATTCTGAGCACATTCAAGAGAGGCTAGGCTAAGGTACGATGTTCAGTAGGTAAAGGTGTATTACATGAATGTTCAACTTATGACGTTTTCAATTTACAATAGGTTTATCAGGAAGTAACTTCATTCTAAGTCGAGAAGCATCTGTAATTCCATCTCTTGACTTAAAAACAAAGATGATAAATGATGAAGGTGGAATCTCCTCCCAGGTATTGAAACACTAGGCCCATGTGCTTCCAACTAAACCACCCAGCCAGTTAGATTTGGTGCTTAAAATGCAATTCATCTCGAAAAGCATGACTAACTGTATAAGATAAGCCATTCAATATATTCCTTGTTAATTCTCTTTGAGGAGAAGACAAAAGTCTTCATCAGTGTTTGCTGCTGCTACGATTATGTCAGTTTTCTAAATTATTCATTGTACCATTAGTTTACAAAATATGGCCACATACAGTGTTTACATTCTTTTTTATTGGCCCCACAATAATGACGCATTACCAAGATTTGCCCTTCGTTTAAAAATTGACTAAATTACAAATTGACACATTTCTAAACTTTATATCATATTGTAAAATAATATCGCAAAATATCCACATTTTAAAATAATTAAATTCACATGTATATTATCTGATTTTGGCTATCGGAACCTTTAAAATAAAATATTTTTTTGAATATTTTTAATAAACCATTTTATAGCTAAGGATTCCCAAGAATATTCTATTACTATGTTATAACTCCCAAAACTTTCAATCTTACTTTTATCAAAGATTCAATTTCTCTACTCTTCAGTCCAAATCTAACACCAGACTAAACCAGACCTGGCATCAGTATTTAGGTTCCCATTCTTCATGTCCCAGTGAATTATTATTTAGGGAAAATGTATGACCTTTTAGTCACTCTTTTAATTTAGAGTATTAGTATAGGGACTGCTTTGGGATTTGATGTGCATTGGCAAATTTATAGTGAAGCAAACAGAGGTAAATAATGTGATCACAGCAGCAGCTGGGTTTCGGGCATGCCAACAGTAAACCTAGAGCTTCCTAGGCAGCTGGGGCAGCTGTTAGTGATCTAAATGAGGTTGGTGGAAAGACTTTTACTACTTTACAATAATTCTGGCAACTAGACCTATGTTCCTGCCATTCCAGTCCTGGTTCCCACTTTGTTTTCTGCAGTTTTCCAGCAGGTTTTTAAAAGTTTCATATCACCTTTAACAGTTTGACTATCACCTCTCTCTCCAGGCAGATGAAGAAGTAATGCACCGAATTGTAGTATTTCATTTTGCAGTATAGTTTAGACGCATAGCCATAATTTAAACATCTTGCCAGTAGTTCTTTTATTAACAAAGTGACCCCAGCCATAACTGCAAACTTTATTCTGTTTTGTAATAAAAGGGATGTATTATCTTGACACAATAAATCAACAAAATTGATGCAGTGCCTACAATACAGAAGACATTTTTATAATAACTATTTAGAAGTAGTCTCCCTGTCTTTAAGGAACATAAAGGCAGTTGGGGAAACAAGCTATAAACTATAAAATAACACTAACAATAGATGTTAGCATTTGACCAGTACCAAATTAATGGTATAGATATCAAGTGCTACAGGATTTTCAAGGTGACACAAAGTACACAGAAAAATCACATAAATGGGCTGTATGGACACAGTAAGGGATAAAGACAATTAGAATTTAGGTAAAATAAAAAGAGGTATAAACATAGTGTAGGCTCTTACGCTGTGTTTATCTTATAGTTTATCTGTAGCAGATGGCCTGTCCTTGAGAACAATGGGAGATATTATGGGAAAAAGTAGTCAAGCAGTTGTGATGACAAGTAATGATAATTACAGGCATTATGATAATGATTTTAAAATAGCTAAAATATAGGGGCTGACTATAACCTAAACACCAGGTGCTTTTTTGTACTAAATAGCATCTAGTTTAATCCTCACAACAAAATCATATATTAGGGAGTAGGATTATCTAAATCTTCCATGAGGAAATCAAGGCTTAGAAAGAATAAATCCGTGAGCAATGTCCTTGGTAGTGAAGCCAGGCCTTGAATATAAAGCTTCTTGATGATAAAGTCTCTGCATTTTATGGGTTCACTTCATTGTCAGAGAAACAACTTAAGGCATGAGGGCGTGAGGGAGAATGGCTAGGACAAAAGATAATTGTTTAAGAGGATAAGTTTGTTTTATGTGTGTATATAGATAGACAGACGGGGATATCGGATATATCTCAGAGTAGGGAGACACAAAAGTCTTTTGGAATACCTTAGACTATTGCACCTCTCATCTCCGTTTCTGCCATTCTCTCCTCATAACTCACTCTGGCCTCCCTGTTCTTCCCCAAATATGGTAGTCACCTTACATTTATTTTCAATAAGCATTCATTGAGCACTTACTGTATACCAGGCATTATGTTAGGCACTGGGGTAAACCTTGGCAGTGGTAATATAAAAGGAAAGAAGGCTATGCATATGATTAGCTTTGTTTAAGCTAATATAGATAACATCTCATATTTTGATTAAAATTATTTTTTTCTAAATACGATTTAAGCTATTGGTTTTTTTTTCTATGTTTCAATGAAATTTTATTTACAAAAACAGTAGGCACAGACAGGATTTGGCCCACAGGCATAGTTTCCCAACTCATGGTGGTGAAGGATGGAAAAAAATACTTATGTATAGTAAAAAATACCTATGCACAAACTTTTATAAAAAATTAAGCTAAATGTTGCCTATGGTTTGATTGGAAGATTTGCTTTGGTTTGAGGGATGCTTTCCTTTTGCATTGGTAAATACCAAAGAGGTATATGACTCTCGAAGATGCCTCTTCAGACACACCTCTCATCACACAAGATCAACTTCTTCAACTTAAACCATGCAAATCCATATTGGTGGTGGTGGGGAGGAGGGAAATAGGTAATAGATGAAAAGCTTCTTTTTAAGACATCAAACGCTAGAAGATTAATTTTATGCATCTAACACTCTCTTTGCATCAAATATATATTATACATTATCTTAAAATATTTTATACAGAAGGGGAGGGAGGGAGGAAGAAAAAAAAAGAAAATATTTTATACAGCTAAGTAAAAATCATTGCATAAAAAATGTTTCTCCCACACAAAGAATATAATATTGAGCACTGATTTTCTAATAATTAAAAGAAAAACTACTTAACGGGTACAATGAACACTATCTGTGTGATGGGCACACTTATAACCCTGACTCAAACATAACAAAATTGATACGTGTAACCAAAAACATTTGTACCCCCATAATATTTTGAAATAAATTAAAAAAGTAAATGGAAACACAGTCTCAGCATACATTTAAATTATTTGAGAATCAGTTATATTTTCATTCTTATTGTAAAAACATAGAGTTCACAATTGTGTATAAGAATGAAGAGCAATCTTTTAGATCAACTCTATATTTTTAAAGAATTAAATGCCAGTTTTTTTAAAAAGCCTTCCCCATTTGTGTATTAAATAATTCATCTTTCATTTGGCAAAATTATGCCTTCAAATAAACTCTTCAGTAAGTGCATATGACTACATTTTTTAAAAGGCAAAAGATTTATACGATCTGAAGAGAAACCAGAGTATGACTACATTTTTTAATCACTAAATACTTTAAAAATATTTTCTCTTTCCTCTGCATATAAAAATAAACTTAATCGGGCGAAGAGTCATCAGCATGTGTCTTTTTCCCCATACTTATTTGTCAAAGTTGATATGTTGGCTTCTGGTTTCTGGTGTTGTTGAAAAGATGTTGAGAACTGTAAAATAATAGCAGTTACTTTTCTTTGTTGATGACTTATCTTTCTGCCTAGAACTTTTTAGATTTTTTTCTTTTTCTTTCAACTTTAGTAACTTTAAAAAAATTTGTTGTGCTATCTTTTCATATACTAAATGTTTGTAGGTCAATGAGATATTTTCTTTGGCAAGCTAAGAACAGCTTGCTTTTCTAAAGTATTTTTATTATGCCAGAGAAGAGTTTTTCCATAGTTTAAGTTTGACTGGACTAAGCAATGACAGCTACTCAAATCATTCTAGTGTTTTGGAGGCATCCTGATTATTTTTACTTTCAATTATACTTTTTTCTTATTTTAAAGTATATATATAAAAATTAGTGTAAAAGCTAAATGTGTTTCATACTTTCAAAAAATAAAGAATGACAGTGTTCAAATTATTCTATGAGTAAACTATTTCAAAAGGGTAAAAGAAAATGCATAAAATGGTAAAATTAAAAAATAGCTATTAAGCCACAAGGTAGAAGTCATCATGTACCTATACCTGGCCAAATGATTCTTAGGGTTATTTTGTACCTTATATTTTCCAAATTTTATTAGTAAGTGTACATTTCATTTATAATTAGAAAATATAAAAATCATGTTCAAGAATATCACAAGATTTTCTTAGAGAAAAATTTGATTATTTATAATTTTTTGGCAACACTGTACCTATTTTAAAGCCATAAGTTTTGTGACAGCCATGAAATTAAGCACTGGCTCTCTAAACTTATATGTAAGTCATAAAAATTGGGCAATTTCTCAAAATGAAATGAAATAAACTAGTGTTTGTTAATTCCTTTTTTGTTGTGTTTCCATGGAAATCACTGGTTCATTCTATTTCAGTGTTTAAAAATAAACTGGAATCAGTGGTCTGATGCTTAAAACATTTACTGGATATCAATTATATGCTAATTACAGTAAAAAATGTACATTTTCCTTTGTTCTAGTGTCCTGAAAGGAAAATCTGGTTAGCTAGTGAGGAGAGTTGATTGGTAGATTGGAGATTATAAATCCTTTTGTGAGCTTTGAATTGAAACCCTGAAAGTCAAGTTCACTTGCTCAAAGATTATTACAAGTAGAAATTTTTAAAATGGCCATTTATAGCTATGAATAGACTTTGTTGTTATGACTGCTCTCAAAATGTTTGACGAAAATATTTTTAATAGTATTAATAGCTCCATGTACTTAGCTCGTGTGTACTGGGAGAAATTTTCTCTGGCTAAGGTTTCAGGTATGCTTTAATTTGTTTGCTAAGTTATATCAGTTAGGATTCTATTCAGCTATGGATGAGGGTAACTCCAAATAACTATAATCGAAGGAAGATAAAGAAGTCTATTTCTTACTCAAATAAAAGGCCCGAGGTAGGTAGTCCAAGGCTGCTGTAATTTTTTGAGGTGGCAGCAGGTATTGGGGCTTCTTTTATCTGTGTGCTGCTATGTATGCATGCCCCTCATATCTAGGGCCATTTCATGGTCTAAGATGATAGCTTCAGCTCTGACATCACCTATGAATGTCATGAGCAAGAAGCAAAATACTCCTTCTCCTTGGGTCTCCTATTCCCTGAGACACAGCAATACTGAAATTCAGCCAATTAATAACCTCTAAGTGTTCAAGTGAAAGGAGGAGTTGTACATCTCTCAAAAGCTAGAAATTACTAAGCTTAGTGAGGACACCATGTCAAAAGCCAAGATAGGTCAAAAGCTAGGCCTCTTGTATCAAATGGTTAGTCAACTTATGAAAGCAAAGAGAAAGTTCTTGAAGGAATTTAAAAGTGCTTCTCCAGTGAACACTCAAATGCTAAGAAAGCAAAACAGCTTTATGGCTGATATGGAAAAATTTTGAGTGGTCTGGATAGAAGATCTAACCAGCCACAACATTCCCATAGGCCAAAGCCTATTCCAAAGCAAGGCCCCAACTCTCTTCAATTCTGTGATGGCTGAGAGGGGTGAGGAAGTTGCAGAAGAAAAGTTGGAAGGTAGCAGAGGTTAATGAGTGAGGTTTAATGAGAGAAGCCATTTTCATAATATAAAAGTACAAGGTGAAGCAAAAAGTGCTGATATAGAAGCTACCGCAAGTTATCTAGAGTTCTAGCTAAGATCACTGATGAAGGTGGCTACATTAAATAACAGCAATTACATGTTACATGTTTATTGATTATCGTATTTATCTTAGTAGCTTTTTGTCAACTATAACAATTCTGAAAAATATGTATTATAATATTTCATTCAGTATAATTGTATTATTGTTTCTCCACATTTGTAATAGTTTATCCTTAATATGCTTAGTTTGCTTGATCCATAGAAATTTATGATATTAATTTTTTTCTTTATAAATTAGCCAGTCTCAAGTGTTCTGTTATAGCAACACAGAAAGGAGTAAGTCAGCTGCTGAGGAGGGAGCTCTCTGGAAATTTAATATTGGTATTACCACTCCACATTGTTCTCCAGTTTTAGAAGATTCTGGCTACACAGAGGCAAGTAGATTGTATTTGAAATTGGAAGGTGAACAAGATATAATCGGGTTGTCATATTCCCAGAATTCCCAACAAAAAGAAGATCTTCTGTTACCAGCAGAATGATGGGGTTAAACAAGCTATTGCTTTTCTCTCCTCATACAGATTTGTAAATAAAACAATAAATTATAAAAAAGCATTTTATTGAGAATGTTTACTTTCAAGTAGTTAAGATATTATATATGGAAATAATTTATTCCACATAATAAACCTTCTCTGTGAATAATTAAATGATTAAATTTTAGTTCAAAGTGTAGATAAGAAGAACAAAAATAAATTTAATTGTGAAACGTTGAGAGGGTACACTGATGTTATTATAAATCACAATGACTTTTACAAGTGAACTTTTGAGCAAAGAAAGGTTAACCTAATTATTCTGTTCTGGCAAGTTTATTTATTTATTCATCTTTTGATCTGAAAAATAAAGTAGCTTGCTAGGAAATCTAATTAAGAAAAATTCATGGATTTCATGGAAAGATAGCAGCATAAGAATAAACTTTCAAAGATAAACTTTAAGTATGTGACCTAAATGATCAAGAAAGACAAAGATTCTTAAAATTATTTCAGCATCATTGAAACTAGATATTCTAATTATGAGATTGAATCTCATGAAATTTCCAATATTCAACTATTTTTGATCTACAAAAATGGCAATTTCATATGGTTCAACTTAATATAAAATACATCCTTAGGGAAAATTCTGCCAGCCACACTACTACTTGATCACTTATAATGGAAGAAACACAAAAATCAGAGAAAACTATAGAGTGTTGAAGAAATCAACAAAATTTAATAGGTACCGTCAGATTTTTCATAGTATAACAACCCTACTGTAATTACTTAATTTTAATTAATCAGTTAGCAAGCTTACTTGTTTAAAACATTTTTTTTGGAAAGGTTCTACACATGCTATCTTTTCATAATTCCTGGGGAGCTGACAATGCATTTATTATAATTACTCATATAATATGAGGAATATAATTTTCCACAAAAAATATAGATAATCTTTTTCTTTCTTCAGGGATAATTTTACAGGCAAATTTGTGTAAGATTTTTTTAAACCATGTATGTTCATGTCAGTACATTCATTAGAATATGTCTTAATTATTAGGCTCTGTCATTTTTTTTCTTATATATTAATTACTTTTCATTTCAACTGCCAAACATTCCATTATTTCAGGAACGTTTACATTTTTGAAAGTTTTTTTTTTACTCTTGTATCATTTTTTCTGTATTTCCTTCAGAAACACTGATTAGCTTTCACTGAGCCTTAGTTGTTTCTTTTCCATACTAACCATCTTCTCACTAAATCCTTTTAATTCTGTGTAAATTTACTTTTTTGGTAATTTTTCTCAAGCATTTTAAAATATTACTTTTTTCTATATAATATATACTCTAGTGTAGCTTATGACATAGGGAATTGAAATTATTCAAATAGTAATTCATATATATATAAAATTAGCAATTCTGAATAAAAAATACGTGAACTGTTTTACTGTACATGAGAAGAATATTATACTTTTGTCTAAGATATGAAGAAGATTGATAGTAATTGACTAAGCAGAGGTAGTAAGAAGAGAGTTCCACACAGTGAGGGAATTGAGTCAAAGACTCTGAAATGGGATGGATTATCACACATTAGAAAGATATACTATGAGGCCAGTGTGGCTGGACTACAGAGACTGAGTGGGAGAGTGACAACCAAGGAGCTAGAAAAAATAGGGTATTTGGGCCATTATTATAAGCTTAAATTTTATTCTAAAACTAATGAGAAACAATTGTAATTGGTCAACATGATCAGATTTTTTAAAATATATCACTCAAGCTGTAGTATTAAGAATGATTTTGATAGAGGGGCAGAGGTGGACAACTAGACTATTTAGAATTCTATTGAAGCAGTGATGTGAGAATCAGAATATAGACATAGAACATAGCATAGGCTGGCACTATGGTGTTAATGTTATATTTACAGCAGAGGTCAGATATTCAGAAAAAGTCATAAACTAAGACTATATTTGATTTTTTCCATGTTTGAAGTATGGCTACACAGTTATAATGGCAAAGTTTATTGAATGATGGTCCAAAGGATCCAATCTGGAAAATAAAGGCACACTGAGAGAAGGATGTAAAATGATATGAAAAAGGAAAGACTAAAATAAATTGGAGCTCTCAAAACTTTGAAAATAAGTTACTTAATCATCACTACGACACCATAAAATAAATATTATTGTTCTAAATGTATTCATGAGGGAATTAAAGTACAGAGAAGTCACTTTTACCAGCTTGTCAGTGTTGAGATGGTGTATGAACCAGGCAGAATACAGCAGGAAGATGAGAAGGAAGAGAAAGTTGGACTGAACATCAAGTCCCTTCTGGAAGGGGGATATGGGTACCGCATGTCCGTGTTTGTCATAGACCACAAGGAGATGCTGTCGGAGTTTTATTTTCTTCTTGTTTCAATTCTGATAATGTCCCTTTAATCTCTCATTCTGTTTTACTATAATACCTTCTTTGATTTCTAATTTCATAAAGGCCATGAACTCAAAAATTTCTCTCATATCTCAAATAAGAATATTTTTTTTGTTTCCTAAAGTAAATCATCTCTCAAAGTGTTCTCTTCAAAGCCTTTTATTTATTTATTTATTTATTTATTTTTGAGACAGAGTCTCACTCTGTTGCCCAGGCTAGAGTGAGTGCCGTGGCGTCAGCCTAGCTCACAGCAACCTCAAACTCCTGAGCTCAAGTGATCCTCCTGTCTCAGCCTCCCGAGTAGCTGGGACCACAGGCATGCGCCACCATGCCCGGCTAATTTTTTCTATATATATTTTTAGCTGTCCATATAATTTCTTTCTATTTTTAGTAGAGGTGGGGTCTCGCTCTTGCTCAGGCTGGTCTCGAACTCCTGAGCTCAAACGATCCGCCCACCTCGGCCTCCCAGAGTGCTAGGATTACAGGCGTGAGCCACCGCGCCCGGCCCCCCCTTTTTTTTTAAATACACTATATTCCTCTTCCATTTTTGAATAGGCTTCATATTATGGCTTTCTCTCTTTTCATCTTCGACTTAAGACTATTTTCTTCGACATGACTGATACCTCCAGAAGGCAGTATTCATGTAGACCATAAAGTATACAGTTCCTCGTAAGTTACACAATGAGTGAGCCTTGCATTTGGTCTTCTTTTATTTTCATAAAAATAACACAAGACTCTACTTTCTTATTCCAAGTTAATTTATTCGAGGACTTTGGAAATTGTAGCATAACAACTTGAGCTACAAACTGAGTTTTTTTGTTTGTTTGTTTGTTTTCTTATAATGCACTTTGGTCTTGTAAGGATACAAGGGAGAAAATTATAGTAATAAACAATTAGAGTGTGGGTGCACAACCTCCACAAATTTTCCTCTTAATTTATCAACTCTTCCACCTTGTTGGCATATCTGCTCTAGTGGCAGGAAAGGCATGCCTCCTTTCCAGCATTCAAGCCTGCTGCCTGGAGTTTTCACCCTTTTTCTAGCACAATGCCAAGAGTAAACCCTATGAAAAGGTTAGGCTAATGCAAACATTTGTGTCAAACAGGTTGTATTTCATAGATGTTTGCATATATTTCTCTGCTCAGTTCACTTTGTTTAGCAGTTATAAAGATAGCTATAAAGATTTCTCTTTTTTTTTTTTGTCTTTCTAGCCTGCCTGAGCAGACTTGTATTTCTCTATCTATATTGAACTCTTGTTCAGATAAGAAAATATACCATTAAAATAAAAAATAGAGGGAACAGTTGATCTTTTTTTAGTCTATCTGCCTTTCTATTGAGCTTCATCAAAATTCAAAACTTTTCCAATATTTCATTATTTACTTTTCCTTGAAAGTACTATTTCCACTTGACATAGTTTTGCTTACATCAGTCCCTTAGACTATGTGGTCCTTTTTTCTTTCCCAAAGTATAAAATTCTACTTATTCATTAATATTTTAATCAAGTATCATTTTCTCTAAAAACACTCTTCTAATTTCTCAATGCAGAAATTAATAATTCTTTTCATTCCTCCAAATGATTTAAAATCTTCCCATAACAATGATAGTTAGCTGAGTACTTATTCCATAATGCATAATGTGATTTAAGTTATAATATGAAGGCCATGATACCATAGAGGACAGGGATCATGTTCTTCTTAATTTTTATTTACCTCAATATCAAGCACATTGAGTTTTCCTTAATTGATTTGTTGGTTAATTAATGATTCCCTTACTACAGTCATATGTCACTTAATGACTGTGATGCTTTCTGAGAAATGTGTCCTGAAGCAATTTTGTCATTGTGCAAACATCAGAGTAGAGTGTGCTTACACAAACCTACTACACATCTAGACTGTATGGAATAGCCAGTTGCTCCTAGGCTACAATTCTGCACAGCATGTTACTGTACTGAAAACTGTAGGCAATTGTAACTCAACGTTAAGTGCTTGTGTATCTAAACATACCAAAACTTAGAAGAGGCATAGTAAAAATATGCTATAAAAAATAAAAATGGTAAACTTGTAGAAGGAGTTAACATAAGTGAAGTCTGCAGTACTGGAAGTTGCTCTGGGTGAGTCAATGAGTGAGTGGTAAGTGAATTTTAAGGCTAGAGACATTACTGAACACTACTATAGACCTCATAAAAATTGTACACTTAGACTACAGTAAATTTATTTAAAAATATTTCTTCAATAATAAGTTAAATTTAGCTTACTGTAACTTTTTTAATTCATTTTTTTTTAGCTTTTTGACTTTTCTGTAATAACACTAAGCTAAAAACACCAACACATTGTTTAGCTATACAAAAATATTTTCTTTCTTTATACCTTTTTCTATAAGCTTTTTCTTTTCTTCTTCTTCTTAATTTTTTTTTTTACTTTTTTAGCTTCTTTATTAGAAACTAAGACACACACACACACATTAGCCTTGGCCTACACAGCATCAGGATCATCACTATCACTCCTTTCCATCTCCACGTCTTGTCACACTCATAGGGGTTCAGGGATTATAAACACACATGGAGCTGTCATCTCCTATAATAACAATGCCTTTTTCCATACTACCTTCTGAAGGCCCTGCTTTGTTTTACAAGTAGAAGAAGTGCACTCTAATGATAAAAAGTATTGCATAGTAAATAAATAAACGTAACATAGTTTATTATCATTATCAAGTATTATGTACTGCAGACAAATGGATGTGCTATACTTTTATAAGACTGGTGTAGTAGGTTTATATACACTAGTATCACCATAAACACATGAGTAATGTGTTGTGCTGCAATGTTAGATGGCCATGATGTCACCAGGCAATAGGGATTTTTCAGCTTCATTATAATCTTATGGGACCACTGTTGTATATGTAGCCTGCTGTTGGCCAAAAGGTCATTATGGAGTGCATGATTGTATGTATCAGATAAATAAATCAATACAGCTAATATTTCTTTCCCACTACCCTAATAATAGAGATGATATAAAAATCTATTTTCATAGATATAAGTAGAAATGGTACCATGATCTCCACCTTGAAAACTTATTTCAAACAAATCTAAATTTAGATTGTTAAAAAATTCTAAATATATGCTAATTAAATAGATTAAATATTTTTTCCTATGTAATATATTGCTCATCCTCTGTAACTCAAACTTTAATTTAGAATGCCTTACTTCATGGAATACCCCAATAATATGTCTTATATACAATTAAGTGAAGTAGTCACTATGTAACATAGTCACTCTTGTACAATGGGACCTTTTACTTTTCATGAGGGAAACCATAAGCTAATTCTAGGAATGTATCCTAAAGAAACAATTTGAGATGTATATAAAGATTGATGTGCAGGATTGTTCCTTGAAATATCACTACATTATAGTAAAAAAAAAAGGAGAGGAAATAACTTAATGTGCCAAATATCTTCTATTGCTCCTCCAATTTTCTCTACATCCTTCCTAATCCTGCTAGGACTTGGGATGCTGGTCTACATCAACAGGCTCCCTACCCTATCTTCAGGTTAGGTTTAGCCTGTGAGCAAGCCTGGCAGGAAGTAGAAATAAAAGAGGCCATAATATTTATTCTGCTAATTCCTCCCCCATGAGGTCTCCTTAACTAGGTGTGTCTCTCTGCAGAAGGTCACTGTGGTTCTTGAGGTGGCTAGCTCTACCACTGTTTCCAAGTTTACTTCTTCCTTCATCTAGCCCCAGTTTCAGACTTCTTGCTTCTAATTCTCTCATGCTCCTTTCTTTGCAAGGACGTATTCCTCAAATTATTCTTAATAGTGTTTACTATTTCCTTCCTATTGAAACCCTGACTAATCTAGAACATAAGATTTTGAGAGTCCAGTCATTTTTTGCTACATTCTCTTTCCTCTTGTCTCTGTGGCCATGAAAACCTGCATCAAATGGTTTCTCTCCAGCAGCCTGGATCTCTGACCGACTAGGGAACCCCCCACCCTGGCCTGTATGGGCCATGTAGTGTCAACTAAAATAAACCTTTCATATACCACTGATACTTGAGGGTTCTTGTTACTGTAGAAATAACCAGACTTCTATAGAATAGTATCCTAACTAATAAGCACATCTATTGCCAAGCAATATTCTAAGTGTCACAAATAAAATAAAGAACAAATAGACAAAGTCTCTGCCCTCAGAATGTTTACATTCTACTAGGTGAGAAAGATAATTAAAAATAAAGAATATAAATTTTTGAATATTAAGTGATATCAAAAACGAATGAGGGTAAAGGTAGTTTACATTGGATTATTATTTGTATGAGCTCTAAAGCTGTCATACACAATACTGCAAACTGAGTGGCTTAAAAGAACAAAAAATTATCGTCTCATAGTTATGGAGGTTAGAAATCCAAAATCTCAGCAACACAATGCTTCCTCTGAACCCCGTAAGGAAGAATCTTCCCTTGCCTCTTCCTAGCTTCAAGTGCTGGTCATCAATCCTTGGCATCCTCTGGCTTGTAGCAACATTACTACAATCTATGCCTTTGCCATTACATGACATTCTTTTTATGTGTCTGTATCTCTATATCCTCTTATTATAAGGACACCAGTTGTCAGTCATATTGGACTTAAGGGCTCACTCCATCGCAGTATGACCTCATCTTAACTAATGACATTTGCAAAGTTCCTATTTCCAAGTGAGGTCACAATCTGAGGTACTGGATACACTTCAACATATCTTTTGGAGGGACACAATTCAGCCAATATATAATATCTGTCAGTATTTAAATAAAGAATATTCTACACTTAAAATATCGTGATAAAATAATTTTTAATTTCTAAAGGACTCATTGTCATACAATCAATATAACAGATTGCTGTTCTTCCTGCTATCTGTACATCTGTATTTTTTTTATTTTTAATACAATCATGATGTCTCCAACAGACCTTTATATGTGAAGAAGTGGCCCAGGAACTATTATAAATATTCAACCTTTTGTACAAATTAAAACCATAGCAAATGATACAAGTTGCCTGGAGAATGTTTTGCTTTGATTTCTTTGAACTAAGTATTCCTATAATTGACAGGATGAAATGTTTAACTATGAAATAGATACATATTGTTCATTATGATATTCATCATTGGACAATTTTGTTTTTATTGTGTCAATTGTGCTTTATTTAGAAACAAAAATTCACAGATTACTTATCTAAATAGGTTAATACATTCTTAATTATTAACAATTGTCTATTATTGCAATATCATATCTTCTGAGTAATAAAATTATATATAATTGACATCTTTATCTATTAGAAAATAGAGAAGTTAGAGATTACAAAAAATTTTACCCTAAAAACATGTAGAAGATATATCAGAAAATTGACACCTTTTTAAAAAGATTTAAATTGCATATTATCATGACTATGTCCTTGCCTTAGAATATGTTTTTTTTATTAATTAGTTAGTAGACTTTATTATACCAGATTTAGGTTTACAAAAAAATTGAGCAGAAATTACAGAAAGTTCATATATATTCCCTCTCTCCTCCCCCTACAATTTTCCCATTATTAATATTTTGCATTAGCATTGTACATTTGTCACAATTAAGGAACCAACATCTGTACATTCATTAATTAAAGACTAGAGTTTATATTAGGGTTCACTCTTTGTATTATACAGTTCTGTGGGTTTTGCCCAATGCATAATGTCCTGTATCTACCATTACAGAATCATACACAACAGTTTCACTGGCTTAAAAATTTCCTGTGCATCACCTATTTATCCCCCGACACCCAACCCCTGGCAACTACTAAACTTTTCACCGTTTCTATAGTTTTGCCTTTTCTAAATGGTCATGCCATTGAAATCATACAATGTTCAGACTTTTGACTGGTTTCTTTCACATGAAATATGTGTTCATGTTTCCCCCCTGTCTTATTATAACTGGACAGGTTAATTTTTAAAATCTCTGATTCATATGCTATTATATGAGACATAGCACTCTTTGTTTACCATTCACCTATTAAAGAATATCTTGTTTGCTTCCAAGTTTTGGCATTTATGAATACAGCTGTACATGCAATAAACATTTACATGCAAGTTTTTATATTCTATTTCTTTGTTCTTTAGTATTCTTATATAAACCAATCAGAAGCTAGTGTTGTATTGCTGACATTTGGTTAGTTTCTAAATTTAAAGGTGATGTATTTAAATAATTTTTAAAGACAGGCTTGTTACTATCAATTTTGTAAAATGATATACTTTGCTGATCTTGATATAACAATGCACTGCAGTCAGCTTTCTAGTTCTTGATATGCTCACAAAATTATGCAGCAACCATATCCTTGGATCAGCATCTACACTACATGAAGGAAAGCTAGAACAAATACCCATTGAATTTATGATACATACTATGGCTTACATACTAAACATTACTGAATGCTATGCTTATGTGAAAAAGTAATAAACCAGTGCTAAGTAGCTCTATTTTTTTAAAGGAACAATCCAAATTCAAACTCTATTTTTACTATAAAAATCACTGTACGAAACTGAAAATTTGATTTGATTTAGAGTTCTAAATTGCATACTAAATGTGAACTATATGAATCACTATGCAGATTGATTATTTTCTTTAATAGATCAAATCATATTTAGTCCACTGCATTACATTTAATGCATTGCACTGTTGCTTCTTATTTGATTTTGTTTTAGTTTACTCGATTTTATATTCTATTTTTAGTATGATTTTAGCTGGCCAATTGGAATACCAGAATGTAAAGACAGAACAGAGACAAGGAAATATTTGAAGTAATGATGGCTGAGAATTTTCCAAAATTAAATAGCAGACATCAAATACAGATCCAAGAAGCTCAGAGAAAACAAAGTAGGATAAATATGAAAAATCTACATGTAGATATACATTATTCAAACTGCAGAAAACCAAAGACAAAGACATATCCTGAAAAGAACCAGAGGTCAAACATATTACCTATAGATAAATAAAGATAAGAACCACAGTCAGTTTCTCATCAGAAACCAGTGTTTAAATTGAAAAACATGCATACACACTTCTCTAGATTTCCATATCTAGTAAAACTATTCTTCAATAGTGCAGAAGAAATAAAGACCTTCTCAGACAAGCAAAAACCAAGAAAATTCATGGCCAGTAAATCTGCTTTGCAAAAAATGTTAAAAGAAGTTCTACAGGAAGAAGAAACATTTCATAGAAAAGAAACTGGATCTATATAAAGAAAGGAAGACTATTATAAAAGGAATAAATTAAGGTAAAATAAAATGTTTTATCTTTTTATTCTTATTGATCTAAAAGATAATGCTTTATTTAAAGTAATAACAACATATTGAGTGAATATAGCACATATGTGAATAAAATGAACATCAGCAAAGTCATAAGGAATGGCAGAAGTTGGGATTGCTTTTGTCTTAGTGTGTTCAGGCTTCTGTTACAAAACACCATAAACCAGGTGTCTTATAATCAATAGAAATTTATTTTTCACAGTTCTGAGGCTGGGAAGCCTAAGATCAAGGTACTGGCAGATTCAGTGTCTGGTAAGAGCCTGCTTCCTGGCTCATAGGGAGGAGTCTACAGGCTGTGTCCTTATAGGGCAGAAAAGCAAATAACCTCTCTGGGGTCTATTTTATAAAGGCAGTATTCCCATTCATGAGGGCTTTGC
This sequence comes from Eulemur rufifrons, assembly GCF_041146395.1. Classification (NCBI taxonomy): domain Eukaryota; kingdom Metazoa; phylum Chordata; class Mammalia; order Primates; family Lemuridae; genus Eulemur; species Eulemur rufifrons. The sequence continues at coordinate 64,057,296 of NC_090984.1, forward strand.
CCTTATGACCTAATCACTTCTCAATGGCCACATTTCCAAATATTCTTACACTGGGGATTAGATCAAAATATGAATTTGGGGAGGGGGATACGAATATTGACTCTATAACACTGTTATAAGGTACCCACATTTCAAATGAAGTGATATTTGTGTTATTTCAGTTATTTGAAGTCTTATTTAAAAGTGGACTGAGATTAGTTAAAAATGTATATTGAAAACCCTAGGGAAATCACTAATTTTTTTAGAAAATATAATTGGCATGCAAAGAGAGGTGATACAATGGGATCATATCAAATGTCAATTAACACCAGAGAAAGTATAAAAAGAGTGTGGAAGGAAGAAAAGAATAAATTATAAATATAGAAAATAGTTACAAATATGGAAAATCTCAGTCCAACTAATGTCAATATCATTTTAAACATGCATGATCTAAATACACCAACTAAAATATAGGTATTGTCAGAGTGAATAAAAACATAAGACTCAACATCTGGTTGACAAATTTTCTCTTTATTTAATAAAACTGAGCATCATTTCATATCTAATTCCTAAAGTTAGTGGTGCATAGATATTTGTCCCATGTAATTCAATGATTTTTATAATTAAAAAAGCCCATGATACCACACAACTGATCTTTAATGTTTAAAAGCACAGCATATCTGTGCCACTGTAGTCTTCCTTGTGGCTACATGCCCAGACCTCACATTAAAAAGTCACTTCCCTGCTGAGATCCATGACATTTATGGAATTGAGAAAAATGTAAATATATTCATTTTAAGGTAAAAATAAAGCTTAGCCCTAAAAATTACTGAATATCCATTTTTTCTGATACTCTACTTCAAATTTTGATGAAATTAATATTAGAAAAATTACCTAAATTTTGAGGTACTATTAGTCATTAGTGTACAAGATTCTGCAACTTGTGTTTATACTTTCTGTATTTTCAAAGAATTGTGTATTATTTTACATTTTCACCATGTTTAATGCCAATTCACGGTTCTGGATTAAGTGAAACCTAATTTATTTGTTAAGAAAAGCATTTATTTATCAAACAAGAGTTGAGTGATGAACATACACATGTATAAATCTGGTTGATTGCTCCTATCTGCTTTCTTTATGATTAAGTAAATGCATGTAATATATGATGGATGACTGAAAGTAATCTTAGAAAAGAAAGAAGATAAGGGATGGTTGGTGGAAGAGAGACAGGTTAGAAAATATGAAAGAGATTAATGCAAACCCAACAATTTTGAAAACTACTTGCTCTTCTGTCCTGAATCACAATGTGAATCTCATCAGGATGAAGTAGTCTTTTGTAACAGAAATAGTGTAGAAATAATAAGATTATTTTGTCATTGTGAGGAGCAATAATAAAGAATAGTTGGATCTCTTTTCTATAGTTGAAAGAAACGACAATAACACCCTAAATCTACAGGGACACGAGTGTGTCTAATTCACACTTTTACATAGCACTCACATTATTGTCTCCTAGAAAATGATGACTAAGTCAATGGAATACCATGTTCTGAATGTTTGTGTCCCTCCAAAGTTCATATGTTTGTACGTAAATCCAAAGGTGATGATATTAATTGGTAGAGCCTATCCTTAGTCAAGAGGAATCAAGAGGGCTCCACCATAATGAATAGAATTAATACCTTTATAAAAGAGGCTTCAGAGAGCCACCTGGAACTCCTATTTCTTCTGCCATGGAAGAACACAGTGTTCATCTCTTCCCTATTTGCCATGTGAGGACACAGCAGGAAGATGCCTTATGAGGAATAGACCCTCATTAGACACCAAGTCTGCTGGCATCTTGAACTTGGACTTCCCAGCCTCCAGAATTGTGAAAAAATAAATTTTCATTCTTTATAAAGTGTAAGGTGGTTTTTTTTTTGTTTGTTTTTGTTTTTGCTTTTGTTTTGTTTTTATAGCAGCAGTAATGGACTAAGATATCATGTGCTGGGAATAAGAAACGGGATCCTTAGTCATAGGTAAAAGATGTTGAGGTACTGGCTAAAAATTGAATATGTCCAACTCAGTGTGATTAACAAGAAGGGGAAACTCATAGATCATGGAGTACAGAACCTGGCCTAAATGTCTCTTACAGTGTCAAAATCTCTCAGTTCATGTTTTACTCCTATGGGTGTCCCTGGTCCCTGTGAAGTAAATTTGCTAGTTTGCATACTAGGAAACCATTTGTTTAGGAAAACCATGCTTCTATGTCAAGAAATCCATATACGTTTCTTCACTGACTTTCCTTTCAAGCAATGAGACTTTTCTGGACAAGAAAGATGCTTCTGTTGCAAATGCATGTAGCAACCTGTCATTTATAGAAGTTGTTCTTTTCACAGCATCCATATTAATACCCAGGTTAAATACCCAGGTAAAAAATGAATCAAAAATAAGAAGATAAAGAAGTGGCTGAAAATTCATTTTCTCTCAATTTGGGCAAAATTATTTAAATACTTATACACTACCTGAAACATCTAAAAAATAATTGGAAAGAAAATTTCACAAACTAAAAATATTTACTATTATGCTTATTTTTTTCATTTAGAAAATCTCTTTAAAAATTAAAGTCAAACATGTCAACCATAGCAGCCACATACAAAATTATGATTACTTTGACTACTTTTCCATTCAATCCACATTGCTAACTGAGAATGTGGAGTCAGAAGTCCAGGCCAGAGAGAGAAAGTCCATTCTGTCTATTGAATTTCTTGGTCATAATTTTCTGAGTTTCACTCAACTTGTAATTGGAATTATAGGACTGGGGAATATTCAATGGGGAATACTGAAAGCAATTTTCCCATTTTTGCAGTGATTTCTTATAAAAAAAGAAACATCACTTACATAAAATGGTTTTCTACATGTGGAAATAAAATTTGTTTATAATATCTGTGTGATTTTACATTTTTATAAATATATAATAATTTGAGAAAGATATAGTAGAAACCACATTTTGATTTATCTACTATCTTAATAAATTTCAAAGATTAAGTTAGAATTCAGAAAAAACATAAAACATTTGTGAATTTGAATGCTATATTCAAAATAAGACCACATTGATTCATTCTTGCCCTTTGCTGTTCCATTACTTAGAGTAACAAGTTAAAGTTATCAAAGCTATAAAGAATAATCAATTACATATTTTAAAATCTGTCATTTTCTTCAAGAGCTGCAACAGCTTTTAATTATTAGAAGAAAAGCAAGTTATTTCCCAGAAATGAAGATATCATTTATGTATCTTAGGAGTTTCATGTATTTTGGATTAAAAAATTAAATACATTTCAATGAATATTTTGATTTAAAAAATAAAAATGAACAAAGAATCCTAAGCTACACTTCTTCTGATGTAGGCATGCTGCTGAAACATTAACAATCCCACCTAAAATGTATCTTCATCTCATTATTCCTCCTGAGCAAAAGATGAATTAGATTTGTTGGAAAGAATGTTTTGAGGGTGTAAGTTTAATTTTCCTTCTTCCAGGGTATCTATTCCTTCAATCATTCTAAGTAGGAATTGCTTTCTTGAATGCAAAAATACAAACACTGGTTTTTAAATGCTATCTGGAAGCAAATACTTAAACATATATATTCTTTATATATAATATAATTCAAGATATTTATATATAAATATATATATTTATACATATAAATTATAATTATTCAGAAGGGCTTAAGGTACTTCAGGTATGTCATATTTTATTACAGGAAAGGGATATTTTCCAATGACTTTAAAGCCTATATAAAATTGGATAATTGACAAGTCAGAATTCTTATAGGTGCCAGGTAAAAATTACTTATTTGTGTTCATTTCATCCACAATATCATACTATGTATTGCTTGAATCTATAGAGTAAATGCAGTTCTTTGCCTTCAAATGGATTTCAACTGATACTATTAAGGTAAAAAATTAACTCATATATGCAGAAAATAATATATCAACACAATATATAATATAATTATTTTATTTATTAAATAACATTTATTGAGCAACAACTGTGTTAAGCACTGTAGGAATAAGAAAATGATACATGTGTGTATTTTACTCTTTGGAGAAGGGCAATAAAAAAAGAAGAAATCAAAAATAAGACAGAATCAAACAGAGCTTAAAATACATATATATAGGCATGTACATATATGTGTGTGTATTTACACACATACATATGTATTTGTGGGCATTTAAAAAATTTGAAAATATTTTATTAGGGAAATGATAAAGATTTATGATGAAATTTAACTTGGACTTAGGGTGAAAAGTGCGGGTATTCATTTATTTTATGCTACTATAACAGAATATTACAGACTAATTTATAAAAAATATAAATTTATTTCTTACAGTTCTGGAGGCTGGGAAGTCCAAGGCCAAGGTGTCAGCATCTGGTGAGGCCTTCTTACTGCATCCTCACATGGCAGAAGAAAGAAGAGGCAAGAGAGGAACCAACTCCCTCTGTCAAGCCCCTTTATAAGATCACGTAATCTCATTCGCCAGGCCTAATTACCTCTCAAAGTCCTAATTACTTCTTAAAGGCTCCACCTCTTAATATTAGCACATTGGCAACACCTGAAGATGTTGACACCTTCAAACCACAACAGTATGTATTTCACACTAAAGGTATCAAATAATTTGAAGTACCAATGGAAAATAAAATGAATAACATCTTCAAAAAATATTCATTCATTCATTCACTCTTTCACTCACTAGCAGATATCTAGGGACTTCTATGAGCTAATTCACTGTCTTCTAAGCCCCATGATAGCAGGCTGGAAACTCCCAATAGAAAAAATGGGCACTGAGAGCAACTTAATATGAACTCAAGGCAATTTACTCCAGATAGCAGGAGAAAGAGCTCTGTGTTATTCCAAGCCTTGGTTCTTCCAAACAGCAAGGTAGGAAAGTAGAAGAGATAAAATAAGGCAGACAATAAGGTTTATTTATTACCTTGACTTAGAGTCAATCCAAAAAGCAACGGGCCATTAGGGTTTAGGAAGTTTCTAGAGCAGGTGATTTCAAAGAAATATTTTTCTATATAACTCAGATTCTTCCACTTTATGATTAGAACTATCCTAAGCTGCACCGGAGCATTCCTGCAAGGTGGGGCATTCTAGACCAATGTAAAGCGGCAACGAATTGCTGTTTATCTCATTTGAGTGTGATAGAGCAGCCAATGCCAGAACCCATTCTGGGCCAATCAGAATCTGTTGCAGGACTTCAGTTTTGATCATTGAGGATGGAAAGGTTTTATTTATGTGCTGAATTTGAAACGAGATGTTATATTGTCTGGTACATACAGGGAGGGCTTGTGTGAAAATGAGTCCAACCCACTGGAAGAAGAGATAACAAATGTAGAGAAGCTGAATCCTAATTACTTCAGTTGGACCCTAAAATCACCGTTAGCTGAAATTGGACTACTCATGGGCTTATATTAGTCAATATTTTTCAATTTATATCATTTGCCCCCCCCCCAAAAGTCTTAATAAGGACAAATGGTCATTCAGGTATAGCCCTCACAAGAGTATTCAGAATGAGAAGAATCATTTTCAAGGAAATGTTAATGGAATTATTCTGGGATAAGATGACTATAGGAAATTCATTTGGAGGAGTTCTACATTTAATGGATGGGCACAGAAAGAGAGACCAATAAAACAGCTAGTTTCCCTTTTATTCTAGAATAAAAGGGAAAAGTAATTTCTTTGAAATCTATATAGTCACACACTACAAATGATATTTTGGTCAAGGATAGGACCACATATATGACAGTGGTCCCACAAGATTATAATGAAACTGAAAAATTCCTATCGCCTAGTGACATCATAGCCTTCATAATGTTGTAGCCCAATGCATTACTTATGTGTTTGTGCTGATGCTGGTGTAAACAAACCTACTGCTCTGCCGGTCATGTAAAAGTATAGCACATACAATTATGTACGGTACATAATACTTGATAATGATAATAAACTGCTATGTCACTGCATTATGTATTTACTATACAATATTTTTATTGCTATTTTACAGTGCACTCCTTCTACTTATAGAAAAAAAAAAGTTAACTGTAAAATAGGCTCAGGCAGGTCCTTCAGGAGATATTCCAGAAGAAGGCATTGTTACCGTAGGGCACGACAGCTCCATGTGTGTTACTTCCCCTGAACCCCTATCAGTGGGAAAAGATGTGGCTGCGGAATATGATAGTGATGATCCTGACCCTGTATCCCTGACCCTGACGCCTAGGCTAGTGCGAGTGTTGTGTCTTAGTTTTTAACAAAAAAAAATTTACAAAGTAAAAAAATAATTAATAGAAGAAAGCTTATAGAATAAAAATATATAATCAATGAAAATATTTGTGTACAGCTGAACAATATTTGTGTTTTAGCTAAGAGTTATTACAAAAAAGTCAAAAAGTTAAAAAAAGTTTATAAAGTAAAAAATTATTGCAAGTTAAGGTGAATTCATTATTAGGAAAAAATGTATAAATTCAGGGTAGCCTAAATGTACAGTGTTTTATAAAGTCTGCATTCGTGTACAATAATGTCTTAGGTCTTCATGCTCACAACTTCCTCACTGACTCACCCAGAGCAACTTCCACTCCTGCAAGCTCCATTCTTGGGAAGTGCTCCATACAGCTGTACAATTTTTTATCTTTTATACAGTATTTTTACTGTTCATTTTCTATGTTTAGATACAGACATACTTATCATTGTGTTACAGTTGCTTACAGTATTCAGTACAGTGACATGCTGTACAGGTTTTAGCCTAGGACCAATAGACTATTTCCTATAGCCTAGCTGTAGAGTAGGCTATACCATCTAGGTTTTCTAAGTACACCCTATGGTGTTCCCACAATGGCAAAATCATCTAACAGTGCATTTCTCAGAACATAGCTCTGTCATTAATCCATGCATGATTCTACATGGTATTTATTCTTTACTAGCTAAATCTCCTTATTCATATTAGATGGAATTGAAACTTTAGATCTTTTACTTATCTCTCCTAGCTGAAGCCATACTTTTTTTTTTTTTGATAGAATTGGGAACTATATGCTACTAAGGAAGCTGCTATTGTTGCTGTTCTAAAGCATGTATGTGTTTTTCTAAGCTTTCAAAATTATTTTGTAATATCAAAGGCCCAAATAAAACAAAATATCAGCCAATAGGGTTTAAATATTTAGACTTGTATAGTCAAGGATTATCATTAAGTTTTGGCACTAGGTATTGTTCAAAGAGGGAAATTTGTTTTTTATTTTCCTAATTGCTAGAAGCAACCACCAGTTATTCACTTTATTTCTTTTCAATAATTCTTGTTCCCAAAAGGTCAGAATCTCTCAAAGTGAAAGATCCAGAGAGGCCCGAGGAAAACAGAATAATTTAGGGACAAGTGTAAAGCACCTTGACAATCGCAATTCATTTATTAAGTACACTATCCTAAATTTTGTCTTAGACAAATAAACAGGGGTTTTACTCTTATTTTTTCAGAGATGATTTCAGTGTGAGCCACAGAACAATGGAAATTACTTCAAATAATAGAATTGTTTTTCTTTTTTTCTGTTTTTTTGAGATAGAGTCTCACTCTGTTGCCTGGGCTAGAGTGCCGTGGCATCAGCCTAGCTCACAGCAACCTCAAACTCCTAGGCTCAAGGGATTCTTCTGCCTCAGCCTCCCGAGTAGCTGGGACTACAAGCATGTGCCACCATGCCCGGCTAATTTTTTCTATATATATTTTTAGTTGTCCAGCTAATTTCTTTCTTTCTTTCTTTTTTTTAGTAGAGACATCTAGCCCTACTAGTGAGTTAAGTGCTGGAACTCAATTTCTTACAGGTCTAGGGCTGGATCCTGGTCTGTGTGTTCCTAGATGGGGTGGGATTAGTGGAGTAGGCAAACATAGGCCTGCCAAGTATGGGCAGCTTTCCTGGAGCCAAGCATTTAGAGTTACACTTTGCCAAGGTATATTTACTTGATTAGGCTTTCTTCTTTTTTATGCAGGAATGCAAGTGATAAGAATCAATGATGAATAGTTCTGATTGGGGGAACTTTTGAAATTTCAGGGTAAATACTTTTTTGGAAATAATCTTACAAAAACTCTTCAATATATCTAATTCACATTATTTTGCTAAACCTTCTATGCTTGCTATTTACTTTTTTGCATTTAAAAATTTTTGTAATTGTGATTGCTTATTGTTAATTATATAAATGGAAATAAATAGTTATGTCCTTTAAGTATAGTGTTCCTATTTTATCTTCTTACTACCCATCTCTTTCTTACATATAGGGAAAATTCAACTTTCACAAGAAATTCTGAAAACTGTTTAGTGACATCAGAAAGGAATATAATAGTGTAGTAGACAGATTTTTCAGATGGAATTCATGATCTTTGCCCATGGTGTTACTTTGATGATTATATTGAATTACATAGCAAAAGGGATTTTACAGATGTAATTGATGTTAATAATGAGTTGATGCTAAGACAGGGAGATATCCAAGTGGGCCTACCGTAATCAAATCAACTCTTTGAAAACAGAGTTTTCTCTAGTTTGCAGCAGAATAAGTAAGAATGATTTGAAGCACAAGAAAAATTCAGCACATCAGTGTTGCCTTTGAAGATAGAAGGGGCCACATACAAGGACAGGAGAGTGTCCTCTAGCAGCTTGTGCAATCCCCAGGGGACAGCCAAAAGGAAATGGGACCCTCAAGGCTACAAGTAACTGAATTCTTATAAGAACCTGAATGAGCTTAGACGTGGCTATTTTTCCCATAGGTTCCAGATCATAACTCAGCTTTGTCCATACCTTGAATTTGGCCTTGTGAGTTCCTTCATAAAGAACCTAGTAGAGTCTACCTGGACTTCTGATCTATAAAACTATTAGATAATAATTGGATATTATTTTAAGTCACTTAGTTTGTAGCAATTTGTTATGCAGCAATAGAAAACATAGGAAATTAAACCTTTGTAATCATTTTATTGATTTTTATAAGTATTTGCAACCAAATGGGAAGAAATTTTAATTATATATTTTGTCATAGGTGTATTTACAACTATACTCCATATTAACAAATTCAAATTTTCTAAAATATCTTTCCAAATGTTGATGAGAATATACATTCCTATATTTTGAAAAGTGTGTATTTTATTACTTCAGTTACAGTTTTCAGTTGTGGTTTTACATTTCCTTTCATATTTTTTTCTGTGTAGTTTTCAAATTTTTAGGTTTTCTCTAACCTGGATTTTCTCTCTCCCAGTCCATGTATTCTCTATTTTTTCAAATATCCCTGTTGTATTGTCTTCCTCCCTACTTAATAAATAGACGGATCATTCTTTTCTTCTTTGTAGTTGCATATGCAATTCTGTTTATTTAGTTCACATTTTTTTTAGTTCCTTTATCCTATATTTAATTTTCCTAAATAAAAATCATCTTCCTGAAGCAATTACTGACATCTTCAGAGCATGAACTACTTCTACAGAACTTCATCAACACATATACTAACCCTTATATTCCCATTCCACCAGCTTTATATTACTCTCAACTTTTTTCTATAAATAAAAACCTATCAGTAACTATAAGTTTATTTTCATGTTAAATGATTTGTGCAATTTTTTTCTGTTTTCTTTTCCGTCTCTTTTCTGTTTTCTTGTTGAACAATAGGACCAAAATGTAAAAACAACCATGTGGCAAACATTTCTCTGACATATTAATATTTACTCTGTAAATAGGCTGTAAAGAAGAGGTCTCATAAGAATATTTCTTTTTTTTTTAAGTTTCCTTTTTGTATCTCCCATTTCATATTAAAATGTAACATTAAGTTATTTGTACTTATTTCTATTCTTCCTTGCATTCTATTCGTCTAATTATATAATTCTATCCCATTTCACTAGAATCAATATCTAAGTTTTATTTAACTTTGAATCATAATTATCATTAATCACCTCATTTTCTCTGCATTATTCCTTGATTTTTTCTTGTGGTACCTCATTTCAATTACTAAAATTTACTTAGTTGATTATTGTTAACTAATCTTTTAATTAGTATATTAAACTAGTTCAAAGTTATGAAACTTTGATTATCAAATAATTTTCCTGCCCAATCATCTCCTGGTAATATATAATCAAAAATTTTATTGAGTCTATATTTTAATTCTTATTTCAATAAAGGATCATTTTAAATAAATACATTTCTTCTTAAATATCCTTCTTCAATATTAATACATTACTTTTTAAATTTATGTTTGCACAACTCTGTTTCTTGTTTTGTAATGTTTTGAGAGGTGTGATGTAGTAACAAAAAGAAATGATATTAATGAATGGATTTTGGAAAACTTTCAAAAGAGCTAATTTATTAGTAAACAGGGTTTTCAATAACATGTGGTTGCTCCTCAGTAAGAACTAGATGACATAGGTAGAACTCAATGAAAAGAGGTTTGACTTTGACTTTAAAAATAATCTGTCTAGCTAGATAAAAAATAATAGATGATCTGAAATCATTATACCTATCTCATCTAGATTGAAATGTAAGGAAAAAAGCAGAATTAGAAAGAAAGGTGTTTATCAAAATATAAAAGTTGATCCAAACTATTGCTTTTTAGTCAGAAATATTCAATAAACTAGAAATTAATTGTTATTATTGTCCCAAATCAGTTTTTCTTTAATGGTTATAAGTAGCTATTTATTTGTTATAATCAATACTCGTTGAAATATTTGTCTTCTGTGGCATTGCAGCCTTCTAGCTTTGTTTCCATTTTTTGAAGTTTTCATTATATTCTCTTCACTGGCTCATTTTACTTCTCCAATTTGAGTCTGAGAGATATTCCCTTGGGCTCAGTATTCTCTTGTCTATTGTAAATTCAATTCACCCACATAAGTTGCACCTCTTCTTCATTTTCCCATTATAGTAAATGATACTCCTTTTGGTTTAGAAATCCAGAGTCAAACTTAGGTTTGCATCAACATTTCTTTAATTTATCTCTTACTCATTGCTTCTTTCATAACTCCTATCTAATCAATGGCTAAATTGTGAAGAATAAAGCACTGTAGTGACAAATGCTATGCTTGGCTACATGTCTGTAGCTACTATCTTTTTAAAACCTTATTATTTAGTTCCTGAATTGCAAAATTTTAGTTTGCTTTTTAGTCTTTTTCTCACTACTCTAAGGCATAGTAAATGTAAATACTGGAAGAAATGTTAACTATCAAACACTTTGAAAAATTTTAACTACTTAAGTGTGGGGAAATGATGAGTGATGGATATGACTGTTAAAAATATTAGCTTGATAAATACCAATTAGTACTTTAGCAGCGAGTAGACTTTAAAACCTGAGGAAAAAATAGTCTTGAACCACAAAACAAACAAGAACAATAAAAAACAAACAAAACCCCAAAATAATAAAGGTTATCGTGCAAGGAGGACAGAAGAGCTAGATCAATTTAACTCTACCTGACATTTATCAGAAATAGCAGAAATTATATATCAAAACAGAATTTGAAACAAAGAAATAAAATAGAATGCTTTTCTCCTAGGTACTTTGGCTAGAGGACATAATCTGAATGATTTAAATTCCTTGAAATTTATTGAGACTTGATACACAGCCAGCATATGGTCATTTTATTTTGTGAGCTGTGTGCTCTTAAAAAGAATGTGCCTTCTGTTTCTATGCCAATTAGGTTAAGTCAAAACAAAATTCTAACAATTATTAAAGAATAAGAACCTATCATATCAAGCTAAATTTATCCACAGTCTGGTGCAAGAAGATAATGGGATATTAGTAAAGTATTGAAGGAAAACAACTCTGATGTAGAATTTTATATCCAACTAAAATGTTATTGAACATTGAGGACACCCAAAAACCACTATCACCTCTGGCCTCATCAGGAGCCTGGGGCCAAATACAAGGAGAGTAAGAGTCATATCCTGGGTATTTTTGGATGCTCTAAGTATCCCTGTGTACAAGGGAATGTGCAATTGAAAGCAAAAAAAAAAAATATCATGACAGATCACAAGATAAACTATAGAAAAATATCCTATTGTTTTCTGTTTTGTTTTAATTTTTTTTTTTTTTTTTTTTTGTAAAAGGAATCTGCAAATGAATGAGCAAGTTTCACTTTCTGAATTTCAGGGACCAAGAACGCAATACTTTTTAGCTCGGATCAGATATGATGCGCAGGAGAAATGGTAGAGGAGAGCGAGTTTGAAGCTTTTTGATTCTGTAAGAATACTTGGATGGGATTTATATGTATAGAATGAACTTCTATAAAATGAAAGGTTTCGTGGAAAGCAACTGTTGGAGAGTGAGTGCATCACTCACTGTCCCTCAAGAAAGCAGTTTCTGTCTTCATTCACCACTCTTGTTTCTAAAATTCAATCCTAGAGTGGTCAGTAGAAGCAATTACCCAGTAGAAGAGAAGGTAAACAAGGTGAAAGATAAGCTGGAAAAGAGAAAAGAAAGCAAAAATGATCCCTTTCCCAAACTTTATGGATGAGAGAGATAAAACACAAAACTTACTCTAATTGCATGCTAATTAAATATAGAAATTAATATGCTAATTTCTGATATGAGATCGAGTAGTACAAAGTGACCATCTATTTAAATATCAATGATCAGAAAAGTCATGAAAGCTGCAAGAATTTTCAGCACATCAGGAAACCTTTCCTGAATACATTTTTGAAGAACTGTGGAAGAGTAGAAGACAAAAATGAAGTTGCATTGAATGATATTGCAAAGACAAATTTGTTTATTAAAAAAAAAAATGTGTATTTGCTCTGTAATTTTACCAGGTTTAATTTCCTGAATTGTTTCTATTTTGTTATATAGACATAAAAATATCTGATATGTGTCTAAGATATCAGAAAATTATTGGTAATGGTATCAAGAAATATCAAAATATAATGTTAATATGAATCATAACCAAACTATGTGATAACTCAATTATACATCTGTCTTTTAAAATTGGTTAGAGTTGAACTTCAATCTCTTAATAATGTAAAAACTATATAAGTGACAATTTAAAAATCATAATATATGATAAAATTCTTGGGGGAAATTTGTGTTTACTTTTTTAAAAATTTTCCACAACTTGTGTCAATTGGAGTGGTAACTGACCTCATAAAACATATAAGTATTATATATGCACATAACACAAACCCCTGAAAAATTGGAGGTTAGCACTAAAATGACAATTGTGGGGAAAATGGGACTCACAACATTTAAAAAAAAAAACAAAAACATGAACAGAATACAATAAAACTAAATGGTGGTGGTGGTGACAGTGCTTAAGTAGATTAAACCAAAAGAGGATTGTAAACAAAACATTGAAAATGAGTATGTCCACTTTTCATTATATTTCATTAAAATAAAGAATTTCAATTTACAATATTGAATGTACTGGATTTTCTGGGTTGAAAGTTTAGATTTTCTTTTTCCTTTCAGAAAGTTGATTAAGGATCTTTATATTCTGGATCAATTCCAAGAGGGCTAGAAAATTGGTTAAAACCAACCAATAAACTAACAACTTGATATGGCCAACAATTTCATGGGTTTTTAATAAATATTTCCTCTGATTACTAGCTGTAATCAGCAGATATACGTATCTGATGTCACAGTTGTTAGATTGCTCAAAAATAAAGAAGTAGCTTAGAAAAATGCATGTAATTATGTGAATGTTACAACCTTTTCTTATTTTTTTTTAAATCTTGCTGCTGAGTGCAGACTGTGCTGTTTCACCTTTTATTACAAAGACTCAGTGAATAAAATATATTTGATAGCTTGGCAATAGAAGAAAAATTTGTATTTAAATGAGGACAGAAGACATTGGGCTGGAATTGATATGATTATGCCACAACCGATGAGTCATAACTAATGACACAGTCTAGTGCTCGTGAAGCAAATCTGAGGAGGACAATGAGAGGAATGCAATCAGCACGCCAGGGTACATGGACAAGGAAGGCAGACGCACATCCACATGTCGCTTAGGAGGGATACTTAGCAGAAAGCTTGTTCCTAACAGTGGATTTCCGGAAAAAAAAAAAAAATTGGTTTGATTTCTCAGCTAATGTCTTTGGGGAGAAAATATGTTATTAAATATTATAAGACTTGAACAAAAAATAAAATTGAGCCTAGCTAGGCACTTGAAAGTATACTAGTCTGTGACACACAATAAAAGGCAAATCCAATGAATAGTAAAAAGATAATTCTGGAAATGTGAAACTCAGATTTTGCTTCATGTCCTTACATATAATGCTGAAGTAACAGATATAAAATTATGAATTTTTCAGCAATAGTAACTCCTGTCTTTATCATATATTTTAAATAATTCAACACTGACACTTACTGCTTTTTCTTCTTTCTTACTGAAGTTCATCTTCTATCTTGTCTAATATTCTCCTATTCTGATAATTTTACACATGATTATCACAAAACACCAGCAATCCCATTAATTTTGTCTTCACTATCATAAGAGACTCTGTGAGTAAGGATATTGTTTCTTTTATATTTTTATCTGTGGTACTAAGTAGGGGATCTTGCCCATTGCAGCCAAAACATGATAATATGGAATGATGGTAAAAAAAAAATATATATATATATATGAAAACAGCTTGACCATGAGAAGAGTCTTGAGACATTTATAATATAGACATCTGGTTTTTTTTTTTTCTTAAAGCAAAGCTATTGCTATCAGTTAGAAATTGTGTTAACTTAATTTGCTTTATAGAAAGCTAAATAAAATTAGTGGATTAAAAAAATTAGCTCCTATCACTATCATCTCTCCAACAAGATTTCTGGAGGGTTGTTAGTGCCAAGATGAGCAAAGATGTAATTAAAGACTAAAACTCTTGGAATCTTCTCACTCCCATATTCTTAGAGTCTTGCTTAGGTGTCATGGTCACAAAACTGTTTTCGCTTCACTTGACATTGCATCTATAGCCCAGGAAATAAGAAAATTTCAGGATAAGGACAAATGATGTTAGGTGATTCTATGTCCTTGAAAGAGCTTTCTCAGAAGCATCACTTAGTACCTTCTATTTACAATTCATTTGCCAGAAATGCATCAAATGTCTTCTTCCAACTGTTTAGGAGATTGAGAAGTATAGTTTTTTTCAACACTTTCATATCACCACAAATACAGTCAGGCTTTTGTTAATAGGTAGAAAAAAAATAATTGATTGGAGAGGCCAATGATGTTTATCACAGTCATTATCACCTTAAATATGAATCTCCATGAAGTCTCTTAATCCACAGGGAATTCTTTTTGCATTGATGTTGAGAAGAATCTTCTTTGATTGCTCTGTCAGAGGATATGTGACAATAACTGGAGAAAGTTGAGGTTGTCACAAGTGTGTGGGCGATGCTGCTGGCATCTATGCCTAGAGACCAGGAATGCTGAGAAACATTCTGTAATACACAGGTGCTAATTGAGCACAGTATTGATTCGTGATTTGAAGACTAAACTAGTATAGTTCTGCAAAAGAGGTTAAGAAGAGCCACTCTTTTTCACTTTCCACCAACATGCACAGGAATTATCTGTCCTGAAATGATAATAGTGCTGAAGTTGAGAAAACCTGTCCTAGACTACCTGACATCGAGATAAGATCTCTAAAGAAAATGTCCAAAGAAAATGCAAGATGAAGAAGCAAATGGAATAGCAGAACTAGCTATCACAACCAACCACAGAACTTCGTTGTCTTCAAGTAACTGAAAGATTGTTTGACTTGTCAAAAAGAAAATACATTTACTCAAGATTGCTTCAGAAAGCAAACTTGAACCCATGTTTGAAATTTGTAATGTTGAATATATTAAAATTACTGAATCATTTGAAAGTTATAATTGTGCAACAGTAAAAAGAAGGTGCCTTTATAGAACTAAATGCAATGAGAGACTTGTATTGTGCCTCTGTGTGAGGAATTCTTTATATTAGAAAATTTTTGAAATAAATGAGGATGTAGAAAAAATCCACACAAAAGTTAATCCTAACTCATTGATATAAACCACTTTCAGACAGAAAATGACTACTAGTATGGGTCTATGGAGGCCACAGTCCATGCCCTAGATAATCTATACACCAAGAGAAATGTGATTGAGGAACGCAGTAACTACCTTCTGTTGGGCTCACGTGTGCATATTGGTGGAAAATGAAAGAAGAGTGGCTCTTCTTAATCCCTTTAGCAGAACTATGCTACTTTAGTCTCTGAACCACTAATCAATACTGTGCTCAATTAGCACTGTTTCAATTGACATCAAGAATTATGTATTGAAAGCAACATGCATCTATGACCCAACCAAAAGCATTTTCTAGCCAGTGAATGATTTTTCTATCCTTCCTTTTTTTTTCGATTTAAAACAAAACAGGATAACACTGAAGTCAGACTGTGGGTGTACAGACTCTTATTAGAACGAAGAATAGAATTAGAAGTTTACTAGAAAAATAGGAATATTTCTATTGCTTTTCCCTACTGTTTCCCTTCTCTTGTCTTTTCCCTTTATAATTATTTACTACTCCTCAGGCACTTTAGTAGAATGGGTTATTATAAAATATATAATAAAATATTCTTGAGAATATAAATGCATAGCTCTTCTATATAATTATAATCCAGAAATACAATTGTTTAATATACTCACGTTATATACAGGTCTATGTATTATTTGTGATCCCTATGCAGAATTTATTTTACAGAAATATGATAAAGCCCAACTTTTTTTACTTGAGTGACTGAGCTCAGTAAGGTTGATGTAATTAACAAAATAAATATATTTTAAAAGTTATAATTTAATACTTTTTAAAAAACACATTTAAAAAGAAGCAAGTCATATGCACTGATTACATACAACTATTGCTTTCTTGATTTTTACTTTTAATCAATAACCTTTTTATAAGAATTGTATCTTTTATAGCATGCCAGCTTTGTTTTTTTTTTTTTTTTTTTGCCGTTTTAATGCATTTAACTTGTTTCTCTATGAGAACAGAGAAACACCTACTTCTTTATTTTCTCTGCATCTTTTTCCACTTAATGGCTATAATGTCAGTTAGATTAGACCTCTTTCCATTGAAACAGAGAGATAAGTTTTGAGGAAGGCAAAGGAAAATAGTCTCAGTTTGCAAAAAGATACTTGGTTGAACAGAAATTTTTTTTTTTTATCAAGATATAAAATGGTCACATTCTTTAGTGATCTATGACAATCCACCCCTAAAGTACATCATGTTATGACACAGAACCATTTACTCTGGACAAAGTCACTTTCAGGAGTGGTTTTATTACAATGAAAATGAATAGATATACTGGCTCTAAAGTGCCACCATTGCCCTTTATGAGAATGGGAACTAGATTAGCTGGCATGCTTGCTTCTCTCACTGGTTATGAGCCTTATGTGTTTTGGGATATCTTCAACATTTTAATCTGGATGATGTTATTTTCAGAAACGTTCTATAACAATTTTCATATAAGCAAGGAAAAGGTAAACACTGAACTTGCTTAATAAAAATTCAGTCATGAAAATGCATTTGAATACATTTGTTTAGCAATCCTAACACAGTAATCTTTAGAAGTTGCCCAGAGAAATCTTTTGAGGTTTTACATTATTATAAACTTACAAAATCACAAATGCAGGGAAAAATAAAATGATACAAAAATAAAGAGGTTAAAATGATGGTGAATATTTGTTCATTTTGGTTCCTGATTAAAATTAAGCTCTATAATTATATAGAAGACAAATATATTTGAATAGCTATATACTATCAATTTTAAGTCATAAGAGGTTAGTGTCAGTAGGTCTAAGGGAGGTAGAGAAAAAGAAAGTTTCTTAAATTTCCCTTTTTCTTTTTTGTTGTCGTTAGTGTTAATACATGTACATTGAATGGTTACCTTATTTTTAAAGCAATTCAGCAACAGCAATTTACATATACCTGGTATTTTATATAATGCACTAAAGTAAGCATTGTCATGTTAAAAACTGCATTATGGAAAGGAAATTGGTAAATGTAACTAGCAAAAATTAATTTTATGGATGAATATTTTGAAATATTTTTCTGGAAACTATCACTTGTTCAGACTAAATTTTTTAGGGTATCTTCCACTGTAACATTTTTACTTCCATTCTTGAAAGAAGCTAATGGTATGACTCCTGAAAAAAGAAAAACTAACATTACTGAATTCTATAGTTTTCTATGATAATTTTACTTTTCATATCAAATATGAAGCTTGCACATACTTCACTGATTATACATGCAAAGAGTTCTCTAAGAATATCAGCATGAAATCTTTCTTTCCACTGAGGAGTCTCTCCATTACTGAAGGTCAGTTGGTAGAAGTTATGTTTCCAGTAATAATGATTAGATCCATTCTTAGATTTTCATTCACTCCATTTTTAAATGAATTTCTCCTAAAATTATGATATCAAAACTATAGTACCTTAATAACAGAGAAAGATGAATGTTATGAGGCAGTATCTCACCATAAAAGTTTCAGGGACATGTCTTTTCAAAGTGAACTATATAGCTCATCTATTTAACAAAAAGAGCAGCAAATTTGTAGGTGTAAAACGCAGTCAGCAAAGTGGTGATTTTCAAGCAGATGCCAAACTTTCAACTTCTATGTTACATGATCAAATATATATTGAGTCCACATTTAAAAAATGCTGTTATCAAGGATCCAACATATTGTATCAAATTCCTACAGAGAGAAATCTCCTTTTCTCATTACATTCTATACTTGCAGACTTCCTAACCAGTATGGAGAAACACTAGGAAAAAAATAGTTTAAGGTGAACCTCGAAGGATAGGGAGAGAAAGTAAAGTAAATGTCATGATATAAGGATAAAAGATGTGGTATTGTATGTGATCTTTATGTTAGGATGGGACATTTCCACACTAGAGGTGAGAAAAAATAGACTCTTACGTTTTGAGCCCTACATATTCACCATCTCTTGGCCCCTTCTTTGACATTATTTCCCCAAATTGACCCACAGGATATTCAGAATGGTCAGACATTCTACTACAGGGAGCTGAGACTTCCGTTTAATAACATGCATTTCACAAGTATGCATAGTTAATTTCTCACACTCTCTTTCCAAAGTAGCTGATGCTAGTGTATGGATTCATGTGACCCAAATCTGTAAAGAAATATATGCAATCAATTGTGTTCACGGGAGTAAATTTTGAAGCATTGAAGTAATAATAATATTAGTCCCTGTATCACTTGCTTAGTGAACTAGAAGTACAGCTAAGATTTAATTTTAAAGTATGGCATTTCTGTATCAAGATGTCATCAATTTAGCATAGGAATAATTTATATTTTGAGTTTAAATTTTAGAGAAGCATTATTGAATAGAAAACTCTGTGATGAAGGAAATTGCTGTTATATATGACATTGAGCCCTTGAAACATGGCTAGCACAACTGAGAAAGTGAATTTATTTTATTTTATTTTGATTAATTTAAATATAAATGTAAATAACTGTATATGTCTAATGGCTACCATGTTGGACAGCACAGTTTTAAAGCATCAAAAAGTGAAAATCTGAAAATAGTTGGAAATACAGTAATATCAAGTCTATTAAAAAATGGATAGGATTTTTACCTATTTTAGAATGGAACCAAGGTAACATTTATTTTAGCCATAGCTATGTTCATATATAGCAAACTCATCAATAGTGTTTTCTTATAAGTGTATGGAAAAAGGAATTATAAATATATTTGGGTAAAACAAGGCAAAAAAATTCCATTGATTTCAGTTTTATTAGGAATCCTGAGAATTCAGAGGTCAATTGAAGGTGGGTCTTGATTTTAAGAAACAAATTATTTAGTGAAGAGTGAAACAGATTAAAATCCAACTATGGTAAATGTAGATGAAATAACATCTATAATATACATAAAGTAAAGTGTACTATCAGAGCAGGAGTATTCCATTCCATTTTCAGATAAAAGAAATGATTTTCTACAATAAGTGATATTTGTGGTGGGCCCTGAAGGATGAAGAGAATAAGAGAAATAAACAACATAATAAGAGACTAAGGGCATAAAATGGTCTATTTATAGAAGTTTGTGGTGAATAAAAGAGTGAAGCTTGAAGCGATGCTAAAAAGGCAAGCTGGCATTCGGACATGAAGGACATGATGTTATGTCTAGAAATTTGAAACTTACTTTGTGGATGATGAAGTCCACAAATATTTTACTATAGTAATATGATTTGATCTATGCATTAGGAAGATAACCTATGGCAATGTGTAGGGGTGACTGCAAAGGTAAGAAGTTAGAGGCAAGGAAACCAGAGAAGAAGCTACTGACTATAATCCAAATAAGATAAATGCTTGAATCAGGCTAGTATTTTATAAGGAATATAAAGTAAAATCTATCTTTGAGGGACATTGCCGAGTTGGAAACATACCAAGTATCTTTGGGGAGGGTTCAAACAGAGTTTATACCATCTCATTTCAATTCCTGGAATAAAGGGTGATGTCACTAAGGAAAGTTTGGTTCTAGTTTGCTTATCTCCTTATTTTGATATATATATATATTTTTAATTAAGAAGATTCTGGTATTTTTGTGAAGTCAGTGAAAAAACTAATGATTAAAGAGAATGGACATGAGCGAAACAGGATGTGTGCAATTCACAAACTAGATTTTGAATTATAGTTATATTTTAAAGAAAAATATTGTGGAAGTAATGTAAATTCAGTTTTAAATTTCAGGAAATACAAAGGTGTGAAACACAAAATTAACCTCACCCCTACTCTTTCTCCCATTCAGTTGCCACTGTTGATAATTTTCCGTGTTTACTCCTATAACCTTTTCTACACACATAAAAACATATATATTTAATCGTTTCACTTCACTGTGTATTTATATGCAGAAATATCTATAATGCATATGTAATAGCTCTACTGAATTATGTACCTGCCAGTTGCATGATGCTACAGCCCTGCAGATACATAATTTTATTTACTCAAATAGGATGATTCTCATTCAATGAAATAATTTATCAATTTATAGATACCCTTTCCATGTTAACACAAATAGATCTATATAATTTTTTCAATGGTTTTCAGGGTATTTTATAGCACAGTTATATCACCATTTATTCTTTTTGTAGTAGACATTTAGATTGTTTAAAATGTATTTACATTACAAATAACGATGACAATTTAATAATTTGTATCTTAAATAATTTATAAATTTTAAAAACAAAAATGCTGATTTAATGTGTCTTACTAAGAAATACATCAACTTGGCAAAATTCAAATATTATCATGCAAATAAAAATTCAAATGTATTTCCATTTACTTGCAGTTTTTAGTAGCTCTTCTGAAAAAACAGAGCTCATCATGGAAATGATTAAATATAAAAATTAAAAAAATTAAAGATTTAAAAATTTTCTATGTATTACTTTCCACTGAGTACATGATTTCATGTCTAATTACTTGAATATCATGTTATATGTATATGCATAGGTTTTATATTCTGTATCTATCTGCTTTTACAGCTTCCATATGACACTGACACACACAGACACATGTGCATACACACTTTGGGTCTTTTTACAATACATCATTTAACAGTTATATGTTCTATTTGAGGTTTGGTCCATGAACCAAATTAGTCCACCCAATTACAGTTCAGAGAATCTCTGCTCAAATAGAGATGAACACAATTTTCACCTTGTGAATATTCAGAAATTGAAGAAATTTACTCCTGGTTAACACTGTTTTTATACGGAAAATGAGGACCTAGGAAATAGCTATTTTCAGATTGATATAAATCTACAAACACAACTAGAAATTCATTTCATCTTAGTAAAAATTGCAAAAAACTTTGTGCAAATGAAATTCTTCTCTGGAAGGGAATTTTCATCCTTTGATTTCTCTTTACTTCTTTCAGCTTAATTATATTTTGTAATTATCACCATCCATAAAAAATAATAATAACCAGTTCTTTTGAAGGTGGAGAGGCTAGTCTAAAATCAACTAATTATAAATATTGGGGGAGATATATCAATAAAACATATAAATCTGAATCATTTTCTGCCAATACTATGCTCATGCATATCTCAAATCACAAAAGATCAAGAATTATGCAATTTTTCTCATATTTGAGATTCTCAAAGGTTGGAGCCAAAATAAGGAAGTTATATTATTCTTGCATATGGACCAAAACTTCAGAGAAACAGACTGCCTACCCCACAGTAGGTAGTCCATCTGCTTTAATACACTGGTTGCATATTTTCCTTCCTGTGAGACAAGGCAAGTATATTCCCTGCACACATGGCATTGGTCAATCAAAATGTCTTGCTATGCCAAAAACACAAATGTAATTTGGTCAGCCATAGTGGTCCTATATATCAGGTTTTCTCACTACCAATACTCTCCAGGAAGATTCTAATAAATCTCCCAATGCAACTTCTCTGTTGCAATACTGATTTTGAGAGTTTCAACATGTACTAACTTCAAAACTCCTTCACTTTTTGAATTGTAGTTCAGCAGGGTAGAAATCCATCAATATCCTGATAGTTCTAGAATCTGTTTAGCTTTAAGCATGTGGCACAGCTGGGGGAAAATGTACTTTTCTCTTAAAGTTTCAATTAGAATATGAAAGCTTTCTGTTAATTATGGCACCCAATATATTTTACAGAGCTTTAACAGAAATTGTATGACACTAAATGTCCATCAATAGAGAATTGGCTAAATAAATGTTGGCATACCACAGAATGAAATATTAGGCAACCTGAAGATGAAGAAGGAGAAGAGGAGAAGGAGGAAAGGAGAAAGAAAAAGATCTGTATATGCTTTTGGGAATGATCTCCAAAATGTGGAGAAATACAGAGGGAGAAAAGGGGGCAGAGAGGACGAATAAGAGGCAGGAGAGAGAAGGGAGAGAGAGAGAAGAGAGTGGAGAGAGGTGCAAGCCTGCCTACACACACTGCATTTTTTTTTAAAAAAAGGTAATAAACATATTCAGATATGCATATACACACAAAAATACGAGTGGCTAATATGAAAAACCAACAGCAATTGCTGCTGAGGAAAAATCTGGTATATGTAGTCAGGGTAAACCTTCTTTTTAGTAGTAAACTATTTGGCATTGTCTTATTTATCTTGTTCATGTGTCACTTTTCCAATTAAAATTGAGATTTTTAATAAAAAAGAAAATACATGCCTTTCAAAATCTGGAAAGCATTTGTTTCCTTTTTTCTTACACATTAATGAGAGATGACATAATATGCATAGAAGTATTTTTCAATTTTGAGAAATAACAAATTTACAGATGTAATAATACTAGGCTATTGTCATTGTAACGCATTGACTTAATCCCTTCTCTTCTAGGAGTAATTTTTCATAGTGATATTTTAAACTGTTGACTAAGCACTGTCATTAAAACTCTATCTTCCCTGGTTTTCTAAAACACTGAATCTTTTCTTATGCCTTATAATCCACCTGAATACTTTGATTTAGTTTATCTTTACAATCTCCTATAAAATAGAAACATTATTTAATAATAATTTATATTTTCTCTGTTTCTGTCTACACCCCCTCCCACACACACACGTACAGTCCTGTTAGGAAGATAATATTCTTAATTTATAAGAAGAATATGATGAAGCTGTCCATTTAAGAAAAATGCCCAAGATAACATAACAAGTCCTGAAGCCATGATACAAACACAATTCAGTCTGATTTCAGAGGCTATGTTCTCATTACATCATGCTCCATGTTCCCTAATACCGTGTTTTCTCAACAGTCTTTGTCTTTTTTACTATTAATCATTATGATTACTTTCTAAAACATCTCCCCTATTCTTAAGATTTGAAAGTTCACTTCTGCGTGATGACATACAATATCTCTGGTCCCGGCATTTCCCATATACTACAGTGCCACATTGACAAGTGTACTGACTCTTAGTAGTCACAGAATGTCCAGCCAGTAAATTCAAAATTATTATGTCTTAAGTGAAAATGGTTTCTTCAAATCATTATTTTCTTTCAACTATCCTGTACTGTCACCTATTACACAAATCTGTCCAATGTTCAAATTAAATCATCTTTTTCTCTTCATTCTTCTCTGTAAAATTTAATCTGCTATTGAGTTCTTCCACTTATCACTTCAAACTCTTTCACATTTGTCTCTTCTTATCTACTTTTACTTTCAAGATTTTTATCCAAGGTATTTACCATCTACACTTCGATTAATAAATGGTCTTTCAGTTATCCTCCCTGGATACAGATTCTACTTTAAATTCATGTTTTATGAAACTATCAATATTTCTAAAATAATGTGAAGTTTATATAATTCTAATACCTAATAAATAGTATCAATTTCTTCTACTCAATCAATCTCCCCAGGATCCCACCAGTAAAAGTAATAAATATATGAAATAAAGCTTTTCTTGTTGCTATAAACCCAGAGTTACTTTGAGTTACTGTAATTCCACAAAGAAATGAGCATTTATGAATATTTCTAAACTGAAAAAGATAAATCTAATCAAGGATGGCTTTCAACAATTTCTAGCCTCTCGAGGGGCAATGTATAATCCACTACAGGAAACTATGATTCTATCCAGAAGCTGAAGCCTGAACCCAGATTATTCATATTCTTTATTCTATCTCTTCTCTCTCTCCTCTCCCTCACTGTCCACTCCTTATTTGACATTTACTATTTATTTCCGCACTGAATTCTGCTTTTATCATAGATAATATCTACATTGATAAACATACAGTAATATAACTTCTAAACTGTTTAGTTTAAAATTATTAATTGTCTCTTATATTTACACATCCTAGAACCACTCTCTTGGCTTATAGTGTTCATGGCCATTCTCAGAATATCCTTCATCCAAAGCTATTTCAAATTTGAAACTTCAATCTCTAGAAGAGTGCTATGTAAAAATAATGTGTTATTCTTCTATCTTCCAACTCCTTTACTACAGTGGGCCTCCCTATCTGTAAGTTCTGTATCCATGGTTTTGATGAAACACAGAAGAAAAGTACTTCAGGGGGAAAAGAAAAATAAAATAATAATCCAACAAAAAATACAAACAAACAATACAAAATAACAACTATTTACACAGCATTTACATTGTGTTAGGTATTTTAAGTAACCTAGAGATAATTTAAAGTATAAAGGAGGATGTTGATTATATACAAATACACATCATTTTATATCAGGGACTAAGCATCTGTGGATTTGATATCTTAGAAGGTCCTGGAACCAATTCCTCACAAATACTAAGGAAAAATCATACTTCTGTATGTATCTGTTCTTTGACCTACAGAAAGATGCAAATTCTTCCCTTTCATCTCAGTTTATATCCTCTCCCCATAGTTTCCCTTCCATCTATTCAATTGATGGACCATTTTAAACAAAAATTGTATGCCTGCAATCTTGATGTTTAAATCTCTTGTTTTAATGGGGTTGTTTGATTTTTTCTTGCTGGTTTGATTGAGTTATTTGTAGATTCTTGTTATTAGCCCTTTATCAGATATATTGCATGAAAAATTTTCTCCCATTCTGTAGGTTGTCTGTCTGCTCTGTTGATTGTTTTCTTTGCTGCACACAAGCTTTTATTTAAAATTTAATCAAGTTCCATTTATTTCTTTTTGTTGCTGCTGTGATTGCCCTTGGGGTCTTCTTCATAATTTCATTGTGTAGGCCAATATGTAGAAGAGTTGTTCCAACATTTTTTTCTAGGATTATTATGGTTTCATTTCTTAAAGTCTGCTATCCATTTTGAATGAATTTTTGTGAGTGGTGAGAGATATGGATTTCAGTCTTCTACATGTGGCCATCCAATTTTCCCAGCACCATTTATTGAATAGGGACTCTTTTCCCCAGTGTATCCCTTTGGCTACTTTGTCAGAGATGAGATGGCAATATGGGGATGATTTCATACCTGAGTCTCTGTTCTTTTCCATTGGTCTATATCTCTATTTTTGTGCCAGTACCGTGCTGTTTTGGTTACTGTAGCCTTATAATATAGCTTTAATGTCTGTTAAAGAGATGCCTCCAGATTTGTTCCTTTTGCCTTAGTTGCTTTGGCTATTCAGGCTCTTTTCTGGTTCCAAATGAAGTGTAGAATTATTTTTCCTAGTTCTGCAAAAAAGAATGTTGGTATTTTGATTGGGATTGCATTGAATCTGCAAATTACTTTGGGCAGTATGGACATTTTAACAATGTTGATTCTGCCAATCCATGAACATGATATGTTTTTTCATTTATTTACATCCTCTGCAATTTCCTTCCTCAGTGATTCATAGTTCTCTTTGTAGAGAGCTTTCACCTCCTTGGTTAAATATTTTCCTAGGTATTTTATTTTCTTTGTAGCTATTGTGAAATATATTGAGTCTTTGATTTGATTCTCAGCTTGACTGTTATTGGTGTATAGGAATGCTATTGATTTGTGTACATTGATTTTGTAGCCTGAGATTTTGTTGAATTTATTTATCAATTCCAGGAGTCTCTTGGTGGAATCTTTGGGGTTTTCTAGATATAAAATGATATCATCAGCAAAGAGCAATAGTTTGACCTTCTCTTTCCCCATTTGGATACCATTAATTTCCTTCTCTTGTTTGATTCCTCTGGATAGGACTTCTAGAACTATGTTGAACAGAAGTGGTGAGAATGGGCATCCTTGTCTTGTTACAGTTCTAAAGGGGAATGCTTTCAATTTTTCCCCATTCAGTATGATGCTGGCTATAGGTTTGTCATATACGGCCTTTATAATTTTGAGATACGTTCCATCTATGCCTATTTTGTTAAGAGTTTTTATCATAAACGAGTATTGAATTTTATCAAACGCTTTTTCTGCATCTATTGAGATGATCATATGGTCTTTGTTTTTACTTCTGTTTATGTGGTGAATCGCAGTTGTGTGTTTACATATGTTGAAACATCTTTGTATCCCTAAAGAAGATAAACTAATGGCCAATAAACATATAAAAAATGCTGAGTGTTACTAATCATCAGAGAAATGCAAATCAAAACCACGAGATATCAGCTAACCCCAGTGAGAATGGCTTTTACCAAAAAATCCCAAAACAATAGATGCTGGAATGGATGTGGAGAGAAAGGAACACTTATACACTGTTGGTGAGACCGCAAACTAGTACAACCTGTATGGAAAATAGTATGTAGATTCCTAAAAGAACTAAAAGTAGACCTGCTGTTTGATCCAGCAATCCCACTACTGGGTATTTACCTAAGGGAATAAAAGTCATTTTTATCAAAAAGACACTTGCGCTATAATGTTTATTGCAGCAAAAATCACAATTGCAAAGATGTGGAATCAACCCAAGTGTCCATCAATTTATGAGTGGATTAATAAAACGTGGTATATATACACCATGGAGTGCTACTCAGCTGTAAAAAATAAATTATTACCTTTTGCAAGAATTTGGATGGTACTGGAGACCATCCTCCTAAGTGAAGTATTGCAAGAATGGAAAAACAAACATCACGTGTACTCACTATTAAGTTGTAATTAAGTGATCAATACCCATGTGCACAGATGGAAGTAAAACGCAACAGAAATCATATGGAGGGGGGGATGATATGGGTGAAATAATACCTAATGGGTACAATGTACACTATCCGATGATGTGCACACTTACAAACTTTGACTCAAACAGTACAAAAGCAATCCATGTAACCAAAACATTTGTACCCCCATAATATTCTAAAATTTAAAAAATACAGGCAAAAGTACCTTGTTTTTATGTCCTATTTTCTCTGATAACCACAAATATTCAATCACTGTACCATTCTTTTTCTCCTTCTATATCTTGATATCAGAATGCCATTAGAGAAAAACACATATTTGTGTAGATTATGGCACTAAATCCCATCTGCTCAATATGAACTACTTGAAAATTATCTTAATTGGTTATATTTCCCATTCCCCACATAAGTTATTCCAAATGTATATAAATCTCTTCATATCCTTTATATTCCCAATGCTACTGATGCAACAAGTAAATATAACCATGTGGGAAATTGTGGTTATTAGTCAAATTCCCTCAACTTTCTATCCTAATATCTTTATATAACAGCAACAAAAAAGTAACAGAATTATAATTGTGCTCACTCTCACATCTTTTTTCAAGGCACACAGGGTGAGATGTTCACCATTCTCAGTTTAGGGTAGATTTCTCCACCAGTGACCTTGATCTCTATACTTTCATTTCTTTCATAACCTGAATCTTAATCTCAAGTATTTTCAACTAATGTTCAGACACATTTGGCTCTGTCATAATTCTTACTGTCAATTCTCTTATTGTCTTCTCACAATTTCCACTTCCAAATAGAAACTGCCCTCTATCTCTCTCCTTTTGTTTTCAGTCAAGGTTCTGAAAAGAATATTCCATCAAACCTGGAGGAACTTTTGAACTATATTGCTATCCATTTCCCTCTCCAGGAAATTCTGAAACAATTAGTCTAGGATAGAGCGTAGGCATTGGGTTTTTTTCTTAACCTCCTCATGTGATTCTAGTACACAGCCAGATTTTTAAAACCACTGTTCTAACTTAGACTATAGTTACTCATTTCCTACTCATTTACTCCAACTAGTTTCTACTTCTACTTCTCCCCTAAAACAGTTCTTTTAAAGGTCACCAACATCTCCTTGATTTCCAAGTCCAGTTACCCATTTTCAGTTTTCATATTAATTGTTGAATACTGGGCTTCCATTTTCTTTAAAAGCTCTTGCTTTCTATGACATTGTTCTTTCCAAATCTTTTCTTACGTTTTTCTGTTTTTAGTTCAGATTCTTTTCCCCCTTTCCTCCTCTCAAAGGCCAGTGTTTCCCAAGTTTCTGCTTTGGGGTTCTTTTTTTTTTTTTTTCTTTCTTTCTTTATAATCACCAGAGTGGCTCCCTTCTCTTGCAGTGTTCCATTATTATACATATATGTTTCTGTAGCCCATATGTTTAATCTAGACTTTGCTGTGTAGTATCAGGTTCATATTTACGTACTTACTAACTACTTCCAGATTGGTGTCCCAGATCCATGTCAAATTGTCAAGTGCAATGTTTCTCTCAAACACTGGCTTCTTTACTTGAACTACTCTTTCTTTAGGATTAAGATTCACAGCCCTAACTCTCATGGGAATCACTTGAGGAAACTTTAAATTGTGGGACTCGTTTTCAGAGTTGATTTAATTGATCTGGGATGCTGCCCGGACATAGGGATTTTAAAAATATTTCAGATGCCTCTAATGTTCTGACAAGGTTAAGGAGCACAAGAATGAACTCTAATGGTTTACATTAGAATCACCAGAAGAGCAATTTTTAAATATCATTATAGACCCAAACATCTTTCTATTGAATAAAAATCTCTGAAGTTGGATCTCAGGAATTAGCATTTTTTAAAGTTCCTCAGATGACACTTATGAGTAGGCAAAGTTTAGGACCACTGCTTTAGTGATTTCAATCTCAGTGAATGGCACTGTTTACCACACAATTACTCATCTAGGTCTTGGAGTCTTGTTGAACCCAGACTTCATCCCACATGCCCCTTATTATAGAGTCAATTAAAAACCAAGTCTTGCGCATTCTATCTTCGTAAAATATCCCTTAATCTAACATCTCCTCTCAAATGGCTAAAAGCGATTTTAAGTTTAACATAGATAAACTAAACTTGATATTTCTAACAAAGCTAGGCTTGAAAAGTCCAGAATATCATTTTGACATTTCTCTTCTTAAAATAGTACCACAGATAATAAATCAATATTGCCAATGTGATTGAAGTTAATTTATTTGAGTGATATAGGTTTTTTAGAAATATGGCAATATTTCTTTGTATTGTATATATATTTTCCCCTTCAGGAAAAACCATTAAATAATAACACTTAAGATTCCAGTACTTTGAGTATACTTATGTGAAATGACAGTAGAAGAAATTTATGGAACTTCTGTTGTTGGAAGAAAAACAATCTTATAAATAGGCTTCATTTCTTTTTGAGAAAACAAAAATTTTAAATGGCAATGATTTTTCAAAGGAAATTCGGCTCATAGTAAAAAGAAAAAGGAAGTACTAAAATTTTGGGAGTTGATCTGAGCTTCCTTGAACTTGAGATGTTTTCATGCCTGCTTGCTGCTTTTTAAAAAAATATATTTTAAATTTTGAAAAATAATAAAACTTATATTACCCTCTTTGTTAATATTAGTTCATATAATCTCTGAGTGTTAATGGAAAAATCCCCATATTCTGTGAAATGTTTTAAAGAGGTTTATGTTGAGCCAAGTGTGTGCAACTGATGGCCTGGAAAACATGTTTTTAAGAGGTTCTGAGAAAATGTGCCCACAGTAGCTGGGTTACAGTTTGGTTCTATACATGCACGGAGACAGGAATTATACATGAGATCATAAATCAATATGTGGAAAATGGAAGATGTACATTTGTTTGGCCCTAAAAGGCAGAACATTTCAAAGTGGGAGTTTGGGGGAGTTACAGGGTATAGGTGGGTTTACAGATTGTTTCATTTGTAATTTATTGAAGAAATGAAGCTTTATCTAAAGGCTTGGAATGTTTTAACTTAACACATAAGGATGTCTGTTAATCAGAGATAAGCCACCGGACATTTAAGGAATCTCAAGTGATCTGTTAAGTAATATTTGATGGCCGGCACATGTCGTTTAAGCTTTGTCTTGCAGGGCCTCAGGCCTGGTAATGATTTTGTATCTTATTGTGACAAAGAGTAACTCCAAAAGCAAGGCATGTCTATCTTCTCTTCACCTCATGACTGACAACGCAGCTTTAAGGTTTTTCTAGGGTTCCTTGGCCAAGAGGAGGTCTATTCCATCAGCTGGGGGCTTAAGATTTTATTTTAGTTCACATGAATATGCCACCACTTTTGTTCTCTGAAGAGAAATTAAAACTACAAGAACATGGGTTTCCAATATATGTTTTCACTACCTTTTATGTCCCTGAGAGTCAATGAATTCAATCTATTTTGATAATATTGTAGCTATGACACAGGCCAGTCCCTGCAAGAAAAAAATGAATTGTTAACTCATATCTGTGTAAATCTTCATATTTGTGTAAAATCACAATATGCCTTCATGTTTGTGTAAAAATTAGAATCTCTCACATCCAAGTTTATTCAGTGGCACTAACATATTATACTCCATTTGCTTTCTCCCATAAATATGTAAATAGGCAAAGGGAAAGTAAAAAATAAAAATATTCTTCCAGTCACACAAGTGGCTGAATAGACCTAATCAATATGAACTTCACAGTTCCCCTATAATTCTGTATGTTTAGCTTTTAAAAATATGTCTTTTAAATATGCTATTTTTCTTAATTTGAAGTTAATCAACTAAAATAGATTCATTTCTTTCATTTCATCAATATTACAAAGTGACTGTCTGGGAGCCTGAGTTCTAATGAGGCAGCCATTCCAAACACGTACAGACAAAGCAGTGGTTTCCCTGGCAACGAGAGCCATGAAAAAGCTCTTAGAATAGTTATTCCCACCCTTACACACGAGTCCTTTTCATTTCAGTAAAGCTTCCTGTCAGAATGCATTCATCAATGTAATTTACCAACAAAGTTGGGAGATTAAATCCCTCTCTCCCAAGAATGTAAAAATAAAAAAATAAAATAAAACCTACAATCAAAAATCAACAGCTATGCTGAAATTGTAGTTATGTTGTCAGATGATGCTTCAAAGGAAGCAAAGGACATCATAAGATTCCTGAATGCAGTTACCATCACTTTGAACCTGAGATTAATTTTCATTTGCTTTTTATCAGAGGACACAGAAGGTAGATGCCTCAGTAGGAGGGGCAGGTGCAGTTAATCACGACCTCTAAAATCATCCTGTATAATCCCAAGGCAGTTTTTATTAAACAGCAAAAGTTTATAAAAACTTAAATCACTGTATTACCAAATTAAGATTTATGGTATCCTCCATAAACATTAAAGTTCTGTGGGTGATGTTTACCCAGAAAGGCAAATTCTGAAAATATGATTTCATCTTTTCAGTGGATGAAATTACGTACAAGATTTTCAAACGAGGTATTTGAACTTATTTGTTATCTGTGGATGCAATATAAAAAGCCAGCATCTTGGGTTATGCAGCATTCCAAACAAAGGGGAAAAACACATCTGGAAATGTGTTTAGTTGAAAGAATTACCCATAAATAAAACAATTGCAATACTTTATTTGGGCTTCTTGCTGGAAATCAAATTCTTTGAGTTAAAAATACAGCTACTGAATGCAATGCAAAACTAGAGTAACACACTTTCAGCATTTCTCAAAATATTAGCACCCAGCAGATGCAGACAGCTTATGGTTCTAGTGATTTACTTTGTTCTCTTTGTTGAGCATATATCTACTCCTGTTTTTCAGCCTGTATGCTACAGCAAAAGAACATTCATGTTGCCCAGGGCTAGTTCTTTAAACCAGTTTGAAAATTACTTTTATCTTAGATTAGGTTGTACTTTAATACTGAAGAAAAGTCTGTCTTGCCTTCATTTTGACCCATCACATACTTAGCCTTATAATAGCATAATGAGGTAAAAGCTAATATTGTAAAACAACACAGGAGCGAGTACACACACACACACACACACACACACACACGATTTCTTAACAAACGGGTGAAAAAGTTTACAATGATAAAAGAACAAAAAATCAGGGCATTCTCACTATTTTTTTTACCTGAAGATGGAAAAGGAAACTCATTTCAGTTTGTAACATGGCAGTGATTGTTCCAGACACAAAATGAATGAAGTCTCCTGTTGGATTATGTGGGTAGTATTTCTTCTCTTCCCTAGTGAGATAATTCCTTGCTTATAGCTGTGGCATGCAAACTCAAACATTGTTTTTCTCAGAATGGTTTTGAAAAGTCGGTCCCCATTTTATTGTTGTTTGAGGATAATACAAACACAAATTTCATTAAATATCAAAAAATGTGAGATGACATATCAATGAAAGAAGTGACTAGGATCCAATAAATGAGAATTTTGTTCAATGAATAGTTACCAATTACTTAGCATTTACATAGTAGACACAGGCTTCGGGGAAAAATGCAGTCTTTGTTTAAATCTCAACTTTATTTCTTCCTGCTGCTTTATTTTTTCAACATAGGAAATGTCCGTATTAAAGAATTTAGAGAACATATTTTTAAATATTTAATTGTGCATTCTAGTTTAACCAATGTATCTGTAATTTATGTTAGTTACCAAACCTAAAAAGGGAATTAGAAAAATGGAAGAGTTTTTATTTATTATTATAATCATTTTTTAAATGGACTTTCACTATTTTATGTTAACAAGAGAATGTATAATCAGGTACTTCCAAGAAATAAAGTACCATAATACACAGTTCTGTACAATTAAGCCTACAGTGCAAAACCTCAGCTGAAAATTACTTATAAAACTTCCAATTACAGTTTTACTAGTTTAGATATTCTCTTCACAGTTGAGAAATATAATGCAAATAAAAGTCGAGTGTGCTTCTCTGCCTCCAACTACAACATAAAGTTGATCTTCCATGCCATGTTTCTTGAAAGAAACTCTAAAACAAGTTTCTTCCGAACCCTCTAAATTATTCTCTTTCCCTAATGGCTTGTTGTATTGTTCTCCAGCAGAAATGACTAAAAAAAGCCCTATTGCACTTAATCTAATTAGGAATTTTTGAAGAAAGGGGGGTTACATAGTTCTCATTAACCGACTAAAAAACTGTACCATCTCCAGAGGTATAGGAAGAAAAAAAAAAAAAAAAGGATGATTCCTTTTAAAGCTCCAGAAATGAATGTAAGTGTTCATATTCTGGTACATTAACAGTTTGTTCCAGTACATTGATATTTTATGTGGAAGCCCTACTCTGCAATTAATATGCCTGATGCAAATTGAAAAACCCATAATCCATCCTTCTCTGTTGGAATGTAAGAGTATATTATTATTGAGAAGCTACAGGATACCAGAGCCATTTTTTAAACTTGAGTGCTCATTACCTTAAATCTGCATATAAAACAGTTTTGCATTCAGACGAGGTAATACATAACGCAATATATTGTGGTGCATATAAAAAAAAGTGCTCCAAATAAAAACGACCTGTGGGCTTCTTTTGTAGAAGAAATTTATGCAGTTCCAGGCATTAGGGATTAATGATAGCTAACAGCAAAAGAGGAGGAATGAGCATTAAAACACTGTGCCTAACTTTCCTGACTACCCCAAGGCTAAAGGACAAACTGAATTGTCTAAATCTCCTTAAAAGTAAGGACTAGGTATTTATCATTAAGCAAATATGGTATTTGGGGATTGCATATGGTTCTGTCACATTAGTATTCAGAATATTTCTTATAGCTTTAAAGGAGAAAAGACAACCTTAATGGAGGTAAGAAAGAAGAAAGAAAGATAAAGAAACCCTTTATTTCTAACTGCTCAGAGGATCGCTTTCCTTGTGGCTTGTTTCCAAAATTATGCATACAATTGTTCACAGGACATATAATTCTGCTATTGTCTGCTATGACTGACAAAATCCAAGATTTTAATGAAAGTTTTACTGTAACTATTTTAAAGGGAAGGCAAACCACACATCATTAAGGAAAGAGATTCAAATACAATATGTTCTCAAAAATGGAAAGATCCCGTGGATACAGATTTATTTCCTTCATGGATCTCTCCTAACCTGTTCAATTTATTTGATTCCTAATACCACCGCCTGTGATCTGGCCTTTTTCTTTTTTTAACATTTTAGCATTTGGTGGGACCCTTCTTAGCTCTCCCTCTATCTATCACTTAGGACATTTAGTGTTGCCTACTGGCAGTTATCTGCATAATTGTTTTATTTCACTTACTAAGGGATAATACTCTTGAGGCAAGAAGCTATGTGATACTGTCTATATCTTCCAAAACAAGTAATCATATTGATTTACATGATTCCCGCAGAATATATTTGTGTTGCAAAAAATAGTTCTCTACTTTGGGAAACAAATGTTATTCAAAAATTAAGAATTGTACACATCAAGACACTTACACATATCATAGGATAATATTCTAATATTCAGGTTCAAGCATTATAGTTTTCACCTAAGGCTATTCTTATGCAGCAGACTAGGACAGAAAATCAGCTAGAGCTTCGGAGACTATCAAAGAAAAAAGGCATCTTAGAAACTATGTAAAATCAAATAATCTTCATTTTACAGATACACAAATTTAGATATGTAGGGACTATGTGTGTGTTCAAGTTCACATGGTCAGTCAATTGCGGAATCAAATTTCCTTCCTTTCACTACAATGCATTTTTCATTCTACAATGATGCCATTTCCAGGAAAAAAAAAAAACAATTAAAATACAGGATAAGAATGACATCTATTTTTATGTTTCAGATCAGCATGTAGTTTCACACTGACTTGGAAAAACAGTAGGCGATATCAGATGCATACACACACACACACACACACACGCAAACTAACTTTGAATCCAATAAAGTAAGACTGGGTAGTTCACATATTTTCCCATTAGTACAAATATTTTAGAGATTATTTACATGAAATTTTCTTTGATAGAGTAAAGTTCATGTTCCTAAAACTGACTAATACATAGTCATCACTCAAAAAATACTTTAGGAAAAAGTGAAAATAAGAATGTAAAGATTGAGAGAAGAAAGAATAAGGCAGTGTACAAAGAGAAGTTCTCCCACAGCTGAAATTCATTGTATATGTACACGTAATCAAACAATAAAATTGACTGTCATGTGATTTGACTCATGCTAAAATGTCTTTGACAATGAAACAAATCTCTTGATGGCCTCCTGCAGTGTTTAAAAATTTTCAGCATTAAAACAAAACCTTTCCCTTATAATAATGCATCTTATGATATCTTTGTTACAAAAAGAGTAAAATTAAAGGGAGAAGTTAGATAACATACCAACTCTGCAGGGAGGGTATTGCAGAGGATTGAGGGAGGGGGAAAAAGAGGAACTGGAATCAATTGTATTGAATTACAGCTAAATATTTTAGTTTAGACATGAAGAGGGTATTCTGAACGTAAATTACATTGCACATAATGCCAAAGAAGTTGTGGAATTAACTTTTCATGACAATTTTTAAGAATAACACAGCTTCACAGCCAGCTGGGGTAGTTAGGATAGAGATTTGGGCAAGATAAACATCTTTAACAAATCCAAACATTAAATTGTTTTTTACAACGTGGATGCTTCTGTTAACATAAAGATAACCACTTTGTATATTTCATTAAAGTGTTTTGAAAGTCTCTGTGAATATTATCAGTACAGTTTTAAAGGCAAGTAATATTTTCTGTAGCATCATAGAATCGGTACTATTATGGAATAACTTTTATTTTTATTATTAAATATATATTAATATATATGAAATTTACTGAGATACAATGCATTTTTTAAATAAATAACAGGGCTTGAAATGGTGAGCAGCTGTTTTTTTTTTTTTTTTTTTTTTGCTTTTTTCTGTCCACCAAGGGCAAGAAATTAGGGCATGTTTTTCAATTACAACAGGAATGATTTACACTGAGACATTATATAGACCACTTTGACTGTTAGGGTTGTTACACTTTGTAATATGTTTGGGAGACTCCTTTGAATATATTTTGTGCTTGTGTAATTTTCCTTTCCTGATGTATATAATCAGAAACTCTT
This sequence comes from Eulemur rufifrons, assembly GCF_041146395.1. Lineage (NCBI taxonomy): Eukaryota > Metazoa > Chordata > Mammalia > Primates > Lemuridae > Eulemur > Eulemur rufifrons. The sequence goes on from NC_090984.1 coordinate 64,093,878, forward strand.
TAAGTAGATGACCATTTAAACATGATCTTTTAGTCTTATTTCCAATGCAATAATCATGTGATGAAGAAAACTGATGATAGTTTATTTCTATTGGAAGATTATACCATACTCTTTCTTGATACCATAAAATCAAAGTATTCACAATTCAGTGGATATTCCTGCCAGTTAATTTGTTGTCCATTGTTGGAATGTAGTCACTTTGTCTAACTCTCACGTCTAAACTTTTCTAACAACTTGGACATATAGAAAAGTCATTATTCTATGTTCCATCATCAGTTAACAATAAGCACACATTTTTCTCTAAATAAACTTAACATGGGAAAATTCTAACCCACTTATCTAGGAACCTCTATATTCAACATGAAATAACTCCTAATTTGATCAGCGAGATAATACAAAGAATCAAAATTTCAAATCAGACTCATGAATCAGGGATTTATTAATAATTTTGAAGACATAAATGTCTAGTATATAGAGGCCCAGAGAGAAATAAGAGAGGTCTAGGACGCTCTAGGCCTCTTCTTACTGCATTGACTAGGCTCGGGCACATTGCTTACACAAAAGATGAAAAGGTATCAGTCATAAAACATCTCCATTTATACACAAATAGGCACACAACATGCATATTTTTCCTAGTATTTTCCAGGAAGCCATGCCCCATATATTGATAGATTCTAGGTTTGTGTAACACAAGAAATGCTAGGCAGCCAGGGACACCCTGCTAAAAATGTCCTGTAGATAGACTCTCCCACTAGCTAATACCATTGGCTTGTTTGCCAGGAAGTCTGCCATTAGTATGCTTAAAAATGTATTAATCTTCTAGGGCTACCATAACAAAGCATCACCAGCTGAGTAGCTTAATAACACAAATTTATTTTCTCACAATCATAGAAGCTGGAATTCTAAGGTCAAGGTGTCAATAGTTTTAGTTTCTCCTGAGGCTTCTCTCTTTTGCTTGCAGATAGCTACCTTCTTGCTATATCCTCATACAGCCTTCCTTTGGTGCAAGCACGTCACTGGTATCTCTTCATTTTCCTCTTCTTATAAGGACACTAGTCCCATTGAGTTAGGGATGCCACTGTTATGATCTCGTTTAACCTTACTTATTTAAAGGCCCTACTTCCAAGTACAGGCACATTGAAGGTTAGAGTTTCAACAAATGGATTTGTGGGGAACATAATTCATTTCATAATGACAGGCATATGACTATTTTATTTCCCACATCTCCCTTCAATATAAAGGAAGAGAAGAGTCTGGCTAGCATATATGCTTCTTATTCCTTTCTTTCCTAATGAAGGATTTAGTTTTTTTTGTTGTTGTTGCTTGTATGTTTTTTGAAAATGTGTCTTGAATTTTATCTCAAGAGTAAAGGAAGTCAATCAGCTCCTTTATTCCTCAAAAGCCTACAGAATAGAGGAGCTTCAAAACAACAACAAGGATGTGACCAGGAAGGGTAAGCGATAAATTAAATCTTCACAAAGGCTGCGTTAAAGAAAAAAAATACTCTTACTTCCAATGAATTCTGAGGTGATATCACACACTCCATATTTATGTAAACCTAAACTTAAGTATAGTAAAAGTATAAAATTCACTTGAGACTAATGAAGTATCTCGTCCTCTAAAAACAAACATATTTCTAACAGTTAATTCTCCTATAGCAAAAGTAATCACCATTTTAATCACAGCTTTGGATTAAGCAAATAAATCTTAAGAAATTTATGTTACCACATAGACCAAAGCATAAAATATGGGTGAACACAATAACCCATTTGATTTTTATATCATGATTAACTCATTAGCTTTTCAGGTCATTTCCACAACTAGAAGAAATATGTCTTATCGGCTATCAAAATCTCAGGTTAAAGGTTTTCAAGTAGCTAGCTGCCATTGGGAAGTACAGAAATTAGTCACAAAACCAATTCACACAGGTAAATTTTATGAGGGATAGAAGAGTGGATGAGATACAAGTATGGAGTGGAGCATTCAATGAATGCCCCTGATAGAATTCTCAAGAAAACAATGTCTAGTGGACACTATTGGTTACCTAACCCACATACATTTTTATTTAGTAACAGCCTCCCCATTTCAGTAAGAAGTCTATTCTATTCCTAAATAGTCCTTGTAACTTAGGAAAATCTGGCTTTATTTCCCAGTTCTAGATTTGGGCCCTAATTACTCTCATTATTCCAAGGCAATCCTGGTAATTCTTTTCCCATTGTGTGTGTGTGTGTGTGTGTGTTTCCAGAAAATCAGACATACATCAATCCATACATGGATTTGTCCAATTGTTATCAGGGAATAGATAGATAGTACAAATGGTTTCAATTATATGGAAAAGAAAGTTTTTTATTCATAAAAGAGGAACACTATTTCCCTTTCATTCAATGGATTTGCGTGAGAAATACTATAGTACTCATTGCTCCCGCCAGCAGTTGTCTACTACAAGGGGAACCAAATGTGGGATGAAGCTGATAGATAGGTGGACTGCAGAGTGCAGAGGCAGAAAGAATATCTTTCTTTGCTAAGATCTCTGAACCTGAATCAACCACAGCTGAAAATTTTCCTATCTACTTCTTAATATATAATCTCTTCTTCACTGATATAGGGTTTCTGTTACTTGCAGCTGAAAGTAAAGGATATAAATTACAAAAAAGCAGATCTAAGGATGTAAATACATGTGACTGATACAGAAGAGCAACAGAAAATTTCTTAAGCAGGATTTTAATAGATCCTCAATTTTTTTAGAGAATCTGGACTTGTTTTGTCTTTCAAATCAAAATTCTACACATCTGAAGATTTTCCCATTTTATGCCTATTTTAATCTCTCAGGCTTGAGACTTCATAGTTAACTTGTATTCCTTCCTTACCTTTCCTCAATATCCAACCACTGGAAAAATGTTGTGAGTTTTCTCATCACAATACCCTTGCAAACCACACTTCCTTTCTAATTTGTGCCACCACCATATTTCAGATATTTATCATTCCCTATCTCTCCTCATGTTAATTCATCTATTAAAACACCATAGGTTATTTGGTAATAATTCTCCATTAGTAAAATATAAAACATAGCATATGAACAGAGACTGGTAAGTAAAAAGAATAGAAAATACAAAAAGATTAATTAATACTCAAATAAACATAGAAAAATGAGTTACCATTTGATAGAAAAATAATTTGGGTTGATGTATACCTCCTACTGTTTTTAATAAGATTTCCAAAAGGATTAAAACATTAAATATAGAAAATAAAACCATAAAGTATCTAGATTAAAACATGGGACATTTCCTTTATAAACTTGGAGTGGTTAAGGTCTATCTAAATATGACTAAAAGTTCAGAAGCCATAATATTAAAGGTAGATAAATGTGAATGCACTAAATATAAACTTCATGTAACAGAAAATACTGTAAACAAAGTGAAACTAGAAATGACCGATTGAGAAACAATATTCGCTCTTTTTATAATCTTTACTTATGAAGTGTTCCTTGCAATAGATGAACAAAGGAGTCACAATCAAAAAGAAAAATATGCAAGCATATAAAGAAACAATTTATATAAAGTAAATACAAATGACTTTTAAATATATGAAAGAATGTCTGAGTTCACCCATAATAAGAAAACTGAAATTAAAAGTATACTCTGTCAATATTCTTTCGCCTGTCAGAGTGACGCATTTGATAACACAAGATTTGTAAACATTTAGAGAAACAGGTGTTTCCATCCATGCATCCCAATGGTTGGAATATAAATTTGTGCACATCTATCTATGGCAACTTGGTAATATTTACCAAAATAAAAATGCATGCATTCATTTCCAATCCATTACACTTAGGCAACTTATCCTAAATAACTAATTGCATATAAAATGATTTATATATTAATTATATTCATTGCAGAAAATATATATATTAAAATTATGGAAAAAAACAAAACTATCAATACAGTGTTACTTGTATTGATATAGTAATGAAAATGTTCTATATACATTAACATGAAATGCTCTTCAAAATATATTGTTAATGAATAAAGCAAGGTGCAGATAGGACATATATCTTGGTGTTAAAGCAATTGATAATTTATATTGATATTTCTTATATATACGTAAGACACTTAAGACATGCAAAACAGCACATGCTCATGATAAAAAGTGAGAAGTGGGCAGACAATAGACAGGACAGAATGGAGACTTTTTCCAGTTTTGAATCATTTAAATGTATTACCTATTCAAAAAAATGAAATGTTTATTGTCTCCTATACCTTCTTAGAAATATCCAAATTCCTTAGCCAGTGATTTATAGCCTTTCACAATTCTTCCAGTAATATTTTTTTTCTTTTTTGCTTATGCTAAACCACTTTCTCATCGGTCTCTTCAGTATCTTAAATTCATCTAGCATTTTTCTGCCTTTGTGGCATCACACAAACATCGCTTTCAATTGCACTTGTTTTCTATTATCACCCATGGAAACCCTATGTAACTTTCACAGCACATCTCTAATACCAGCTCTTTCAAAGAGTATTCTCTGATCACCCAAGTAGAAATAGTTTTTCCCTCATCAAAACCCCTAGTGCACTTTTACTCTATTTTATATATAATATATTCTTCTTATAGGAAAGGTCTGTCTTTCAATTAGCTTTGAAGGTCCTTAAGAGCAAGGATACTTTCCATACATCTGTATTTTTCAAAGCATTATGTGCAGAGCACTATGCTAGACCCCAGACTTCCTTAAAATTTTCAGCTTAATGAATAAAAAATGACTCAAAATGAAATGGTAAGTTGGTCCATGTTATACATTAAGAAATAGCATCAGCAGCAGCTACACCAACAAACCAACTGATAGCTGAATAAGAAAATGAAAGAAGATGACATTTAATGGAATAGTTGATGGACACTGAAGTCAGTCTATTAAGAAAAAATGAAAAGGACATATCAGGGACTAGATTTGACATTAATTCTAAAATTGTTGACATTAATTCTATAATTCAGCCCCCACTGAAACATAGAACCCAGGTTCTGTTGCTCTTCTGCTAGCTATATTGCTTGTGTTAAATGGTGAGTCTGAAAGGCATGCACCTTAGAGTTTCACCTTTTCTCCTTGAGAATATGACAGTAATATTTTGTAATATGACTACAAAGAAAGAGTGTCCTCATTACAGACATTTAGTTCCAAACCTATGTTAAATCCATTAAGAAATAATATCTAGTGTGTTTTAAAATTTTAAAAAATATTAGAATATACTTTAAATTTTTCTGATTTTGATAACTGTATTCTAAGTGTATAATAGAATGTGATTATATAAGAGAATGTCCTGGTTCTTAGGAAATATACAATGAACTATTTAGGGTAAAGAAAAATAGGATGATTTCACCTTGCTAAGAGTTTAGAAAAAATAGAAAGAGAGCAATGTTAATACATCAAAATGTAATTAAGAATGAATCTGCTACCAAATACTAAATCTTATTCATTCTAACTAACTGTAACTTTATACCCATTAACCACTCACACTTGATCCTCCCCTCCCTGCTACTCTTCCCAGCTTCTCTGGTAACTATCATTCCACTCTTTATATCCATGAATTCAATTTATTTTTGTTTGTTTTAGCTCCCACATATGAATGAGAACATGCAATATTTGTCTTTCTATGCCTGGCTTATTTGACTCAACATAATGTCCTAACACTAAGAAATAATGAATATTGGAGGTCATGGATACCTTGGTTACCATGATTTGATCATTTACATATTGTAGCCCTGTATCAAAACATCACATGTACCCCATAAATATATTCAACTATTATGTGCCCATAGTAAATGAAAATTAATACATTTATAAAAAGAATGAATCTGGATAAAAGGGTGTGTGGAGGTTTCTTCTACTATTCTTGCAACTTCTCTGTAAGTTTAAAATTATATCAAAAGAAGAGTTACACACACACATGAACACACACAATATCCATGCACATGTACAAATACAACCAGATAAATTGAATCTATGTTAAAATTCAGAGTAACTGTTACCTTTGAGGACAGAAGCAGAGTTGTGCATAAATAGTGACAGGAAGGGAATGTTATGAGTCTTTATACTGTCTTTCTTAATCTGCATTCTGAGTATTATATTAGTCACTTGATAAAATTTCATCAAGTTGTGTATTAATGGTCAGCATGCATGTGCATCACATTATGTGTATTTGTCCTCCAATAAAGTTCAACAAAAATACAACCAAAAAAGAAAAATAAATATTTTTCACTCAATTGCATTAACTAATATAGAATACATATTTTAAATGTCTTCCTACAGTGGTGAGAAAAAGTCATAAGAAAATACCTCAAACAGGATTTAAAGAAATATAAACTGATGTAAATGTCACTTTTCCTTAATTGAAGTGTTTTAATCAATACCAAATTTGGTGTCCCCCCACCCACCTTAAAATTCACAATAAAGCATCCTCTTTCTGACTCCAAATATCTCCCAGTAATCAAAATTTGTGGGAAATTAGTGTATGGGGACCGATATTTTTAATCATTTTAACTATTATAATTATGGCCTAATGTATATTTATATCCTGAAAGTTTATGCAGGTAAAGCAGGCATAATAACATTTAAGTTATGTCATGTGTATATGCATGCATGTACTGGACTTTGCTTATTTTTTATTTAAATTTTTAATTTTTGATTTTCATCTAGGAACTCTCATAAAATCTTTCACTTATTTTTCATTTGTTTTTTCATTTTCCTGTTCTTGTATTTTTTTTTTTTTTATTTCTCCAACATATATTTAAATACCTTAAGTTTTACTGTTAAGTATATGTGCTGGTATATTTTTGCTTATAAACTATTATGCAAATAGAAAATACTTTTAGAAACTTTTCTTTTATACTGAACTTAAACCATAAGGTCTAAAGGAAGCATTTGGAGGTTGTAATATACATACATTTATTTTGCTACAAACTAAAAATAAACCAAGCTTATTTGGAATCAGTATGACGCATAAGGTATCTTCCACTCAGAAAAGAAGTCAGAATATACCATGGGTAAGTTCATTTGCTTCCAAAATTTTGGACAATTACCTACAGATAGATCCTCTCACTTGCTAGGGCTTTGTATCATTTTTCCTAAAGAAGGACTGTGTACATTTTATAAGCTTCAATTCCCACAAAGCCTGAATCTCCTTTAAAGGTGGTCTAGATAAACTATAACTGGGCAACCAGAGGTAAGGCAATTTTAAGATGCAATGAATCTATGAAAAGAGTTCCCATAGCCATACATTCTCTTTCCTGATAGAAATGGAGATAGAAACCAAAAATATATTTGGTAATATAAAATTCAGTCAATGCATATTTTATTCAAACCTGCATTCTCCCTTCTAAATTGGGCTTAAGAGGGCAAAGAACATGTCTTTCAGATTTCTTTCTACCTAGTGTACATAGTAGCTGAACAATAAACATTATGAAATTGATTCATTAGCATTTCCCTGGCCTGGCACTGTCCTGTATCTGGAAAATCTGCAAAATGCCACCGACTAGCAAATACTCACATATTCCTGAAATAGAAAGTAAAATTACAATGGTAGGTGGCCTTGTGATTCTCAGTAAGGGACAAGCAACCAAAGGAGACAGAGCAAGCAAAGCTGGAGCACTGTATTACACTCCCTTTTCAAGTAATGTTTTTATTCATTGTCAAATGCTTATTAAAGCATCCCCGGGCTTGACTTCTTTTGAGTCTTTTATATGTTTTTTTTTTTTTCCCTACAACAAAAGAAAAATATTCACTATTTATTTGGTCACACACACACACACACACACACACAGCAAAAGTGGAACTAAATGAACAGTTGCATTTCAATTGTGGCCACCATATAGCTAATAGTTTATCGTAATTCTTAAAGGTTTGGTCCCTAGATGCTCATGCAGGTTCACCCTTTGCTGACCTCTTGCGATCTTTCTGTCAGCATTTTGAATGCTACTGATTCTGTGAGTAATATTTGCAATAGAGGTCAGACGGGCCAGTAAGTCCAGCGTGCCCTCTCGCTCATGAATTCCCCTTCTTTCACGGCTTTTCACAATGGGTTCACATGTCATGGCCTCTGCATCGTAAACCTCAGTAAGCAAATTTCAATCCTGAGAAAAAAGCAAATCCTACTTGACTATCACTAGCTTGTTTACATGATAGGTCCGAAGCAAGCTGAAATCAACAGAGTATAAAGAAAAGGAAGTCCTCTTGCAGTAAAATACACACACATTTTCAGATTCATAGTTTAAATGAAGTCTTTATTTGTCACAAGCACTGCATTGTTTTCAGAGGATTGGTATGCTTGTAGTTGTCAGAAGTGTCACCATCTCTAGCAAGGCCCATTCTAGGGCTTTTTCGTATTGCTTATTCCATCCATAGCCTTGATGCAATTGGGGCAGACACGAAGCTGATAAAAGATCAAGCAAACAGGCTCTGCCCTGCTAATGAGCTACATAAATACTTTTGCTGCACATTCTTACTGTTACAGGTCATTGCTGCTAATAACCCCCAGAATACAAACAGAGACCTGTGCTGCCTTCACTGAAGGTGCACAGCAACCAACTTCCAATGACAAAGCAAATGAAAATCCTCTTGTTTTTGATCCTCCAGAGTGAAATGACCTGAAAAATCAATGCTAGGATAGGTTTTTCTCCTTTCTCTAAGCTTTAATCTAGGGTTGATGACAGTGATGATGTTACTTCATTATACACTTAAACTAAAAAGAAAAATACAACAAAACAAAATATAAAAGATGAATAAACAATGAAACGTAGCAGCCTTTCTGTTTGCTTTAGTTTTTAAAATATTTTGCTATTTTTCTTGGCAGCTGGAGTTGCTACAGCTGCAGTCTACGTGGAGTGAAACCTTAATCACATAGTCACGCTGAAACATGTTAACAAAGGTAAAATTAATGGACTTATCTTAAGCAAGATGTCTTTCTATGGTGTCATTAATACACTTTAGAATTTTTAAGTAAATGTGTTTTTATTCTTCTAGCACATCAGAATTGGAATTGGAGTCATGTCAAGATGTTCCCACCGTCAAAGACATGAGGAGGTTAAAATAGCTCTGTGTAGGGCAGTAAACTCAGGAGAAAAAGAACTAATAGAAAATAGATGGCAAGAGTTTTTTTTTCTTCTTTTTTTTTTCCAAAAAATCATTTGTATGATAAGCTTATAATGTACTGGTCTCAATGCAGAAATCACCAGGAAAAAATTAATATGTGCTCACCACATTGGTAGACAAAGCACTAAGCACGTAGGTTGTCAGAAATTCAATATCCCTTTCTCTGCTCTATATCCTCTACCAAACAGAAGATTTCACATAAATCTGAGACTTTAGATGTCTATGTGACTTGAGTACAATTTCCTTTTTGCCTTTGTTTTTCCTTGTTTCCCTTTATTTTTACCTGAGACTTAGAGAAAAAAGAATAAAACTGTAAAATCAACCTATTTTTTCTAGGTAATTTAAAATACATTTTCTAAAGCATAAAGAGGATAATGGTGGCATTGTGTAAATATATAGACCAAAATTTTCTAGACCAAATTTTTTTATTAATACCCAGATAATAGTTCACTGCTGATTGGGAACAATTAGTAAGTTTGAATAAATAATAAGTGATATGATATTAACAGTACAACTACAACAAAAATTAGCCCTCTTACATTATCTTATTTAATCCAAATATTTAATTGTTATGATTTGCATAAAATCTAAATTATAGTATAATTATTTTCTTTACAAATAATCACAATAGAGTATTTTTAATCAAGAAACTGAGAGCATTAAATTATCTTACGCCCATACAACTTTTTTACAGAAAATATTTATATAAGAATGTCAGTAGTCAAATATTGAGTAACAGAAAAGTAATATTAAAATTTAAAAGCCAAGCAAGCATTGGAAACAGAAAAGTGTTTACAAAAAGAAGCAAGCATTCCTCGTATATTTATAATTATGATACTTTACAATATTTATAAAATACTTTCATAAACATTCATTGCTTTTTATTCTCACAGGAATTCTTTGAGCCAGGCAGAGGAGCTGTTTTTGTTCCCATTTTACTTCTGTAAAAACTAAGCCTCAGAAGAAATGTGCTCCACAGAATTACATAATGATTAAGCGTCACAGATGGAGTCTGCATATTTTCTTATCTGTTCCACTTTTTTTATGGTCCAAGAGTACTTTTACTTTTTGGGATACTTATTTTATTTCACGCTTAAACATATTTGTATTCTTATAGCAAAATAATTGGTAAACATCACTTTGAGGGATGTGGAGGCTACCATTTGCTCATGATTTATCACTGGCTGTGTGACATTTCAGAAAAATGCAGTAAGGATTTTGTTCATCATGGATTTGTCCTATCTGAGACAAATATAAATCTTGGATTAATCAATGATTGATTAGATTCTTGAAATTTTAAAATTATTCAAAGAAATTGGCATAAATGGGAATAATTTAAACAGAAAATAGACATGAGAGATTTGGAGATCATGAAAAATTTAAAGTAAGCTCCGCTAAGCTTTCTCTGCTATGATTGAGAAGTAACATGATATGGACTTCCTTCCATGAATACAACCCTGGAAATTTTACAGAAGTAAGCATCTAATACTAAAAGATGTGAAAAACTCTTGGAATTATGAACTATAGTGAGGTCTATGAGTGGAGAAAAAAATGACAGCAGAGAGTAGAAAAGTGATCTCTAAAAATACCAATGTAGGCTGGGCAGAAGTTTTTAGTTGTGCTTATCTCTTTGCGTGAATTTTTTTTTTTTCTTCTCATTCAGTATTAGAGTACCCACGATGTGCAGGGCACTCTTCTAAATGGTAAGAATACAACAGAGAGTCAAAGAGGCAAAACCCTGACCAAATGGAGCTTCCATTCCAGTGGGAACAGAGTAGAATAGATACCATTGCCAATTCTTTTAAAGTCATTTTGGAGTCTGCCAGGCAGGATGCTACTCAAGTTGGCTTTGAAAATGAGAGAATAATGACAAGTGCAGAAAGACTTTCTGAACCCTAGACATTCTCTAACTCTGCAACTCCATACAAGGAGAATTAGGCTGGTGATTCAAATTGAGAGAGACCTCTCTTGGTAAACAGCAACACCCAGGTTGGATGCACACACAGAATTTTAGAATGGAATGGCTACGGAGGAGGTAGGGAAACAAAGAGAGATATAATCCAGCTATTCCCTAAGGTGTCCTTCATTCTAAACTCACTGTGTGTGGGGGGGCGGGGGATGTTAAGCTTGGGTCTGGTGGTGTGTATCCTTTATCAGTGCATGATAATAAATCTAGGAAAAAATTAGATCTCAAAGCAATTCCACCACTCTAAAATAAAGTGAACATAAAATAAAGACAGCCAGATTAATGGATAAAAAATAGCAATAATTTAAAATTTATATATTAAATGTTCTACAAGACTTAAGGGAAAATATGTGAAGCCTGAAGAAGAAATTAGCAATCTAAATATGAAAACCATATCTTGAAAGGAAGGAGTAAATATGTGGTATAAACATCAGAAGTGTTAAGTCAAAGGGGCTCAGTAGTGAGAGGGAAGATGAAGTTCAGTTAGTAGCAAGTATCAAAGAAAATTTCAGGGAACTAGAAAACTTATGTACTGCTGCTGGGAGCACAAATGGGTGCAGCTCATCCAGAGAGCAATCTGGAGTGGAATGAAGCCTGGAACCTATGAACAACAGTCCTGCTTTTGATCCTCATGCCAAATAAATTTACACCTAAACCCATGAAAGGATGTGGTGTCCTTTAAAGGCTTATTTGTTGTTGCAGGGAGTTGGAAAGAGCCAATGAATCCATTACTAATAAGAAAAATATTAACATTTACATAAAATTGTTGACAAAAATAAAACACTGCACCATAAAAAACCACTGAGGTAGAGATACACACAATAACAAGAATAGAGCTTAATAATATAGTGTCAAATGAAAAAAGTTTAAAAATAACCACATAACTTCCCCCCAAATCACAAAATTTTACATAGCTTTCAAAAATCCATACATATTCAAGGTCCTATAACAAACACATTAATGAAACTGGAGTGGGAGAAAACAGCAGAAGGAAATAACAGTAGGGAGGAGAGATTAAGGTATAAAAATGATTAGATTAAATAAATCAAGAAATATCCAGGTTATTGATCATGATAAAAATGTACTTTAAGAAAATTATGACTAATCAAATTTTTTGTTAAATAAAAAAAATGAACGAGTGGGCAAATAAACAAATAAATAAATGTAGATCAGTAAGATTAGACCTGTTCCTTCCATGTTATACTTCTGTCAGCAGGTGGGCCAGGCTTTTCCCAACCACCTTAAGTGCCCAATTATCCCAGTTTCTTTATTCTTGGCAGGTGAACTCATTTCAACTTTGTCAAGACCACAATGATGTCTATGAATGGCTCCTTCATTTGCCTATAATTCTTCCTATCTAACATTTTCCCACTTTTGCTTCTCATCCATTCTTGAATTTTCAAGAGGCCCATCATTCAAATTAAACTTTCTACCATAAATCTGAATCCACTCTCCTTCTTTCATCTCTAGCACCAAATTTTCTGTGTCTAGCAACTTTAAACTTCTGATCTTCTGTGGTTCATTTTATACCAACTGCAGACTTGTGCAAGTTTATCCTGAAAGATTTCCCTTGACATGGCTACTGTTGTGTAGCCTTGCCTTCTTTCATTAAAAATCTTTCATCTGTGACTACCTACTCTTATAATTTGTGTGTTGTTATACCTCCTATTGATTTTTTCCTAAAACTTATCATAAGTAACTTACTAAGAAATCAAGAATTCTAATGTTGCATCAGGTCATATTTATTTATTTTTGTTTTTGTTGTATTTGCCTTTGGGGTTATAAATTCTTTGCCTAGACCAATAGCCAGAGGGGTTTTTCCTAAGTTTTCTTCTAGAATTTTTATTGTGTCAGGCTTTACATTTAAGTCTTTAATCCATCTTGTTTTAATTTTTGTATATAGTGAGAGATAGAGATCCAGTTTCATTCTTCTGCATGTGACTCTCCAGTTTTCCTAACATCATTTATTGAATAAAAGATCTTTTCCCCAGTATATGTTTTTGTCTGCTTTGTCAAAGATAAGTTGGTTATAAATGTATGGTTTTATTTCTGGTTTTTCTATTCTCTTCCACTGATCTATTTGTCTACTTTATGCCAGTACCATGCTGTTTTGGTTACTATAGCCTTGTAATATAATTTGAAGTTGGGTAATGTGATGCCTCCAGAGTTGTTCTTTTTGCTTCAGATTCCTTTGTCTATTCATACTTTTTTTCAATTCCATATGGAATTCAGGAATTTTTCTAATTCTGTAAAAATGATGTTGGTATTTGAGGGAAATTGCATTGAATCTGTAAATCACCTTGGACAATATAGACATTTTAACAATATTGGTCCTTCCAATCCATGAGCATGAGACGTTTTTCCATTTGTTTGTGCTGTCAACAACTTCTTTCATCAGTGTTTTGAAGTTCTCCTGGTAAACATCTTTTAGGTCCTTGGTTAAGTATAACCCTATGTAATTTTTTTTTTTTTTGCAGCTATTTTAAATGGTATTGAGTTCTTGATATGATTCTCAGCTTGGCTATTATTAGTATGCAGAAATGCTATTGATTTGTGTACATTAATTTTGTAATCTGAGACTTTACTTAATTCCTTTATTAATTCTAGGAGTCATTTGGAGGCATCTTTAGGGTGTTCTAGATGTAAGATCATACCATCATCAAACAGAGATAGTTTGATCTCCTTTACCCGAATTTGGATGCTCTTTATTTCTTTCTTTTTCCTGATTGCTGTGGCTAGCACTTTCAATACTGTGTTGAACAGAAGTGGTGACAGTGGGCATATTTGTCTTATTCCAGTTCTTAGGGAGAATGCTTTCAACTTTTCCCCATTCAGTATGTTGTTGGCTGTAGGTTTTCCATATCATAGCTTTTATAATTTTGAGGTATGTTCCCTGTATGCCTAGCTTGTTGAGGAATTTATGAAGCGGTCCTGGATTTTATCAAATGCTTTTTCTGCACCCATTGCAATGATCATGTGGTTTTTGTTTTTAGTTCTGTTTATGTGGTGAATCATACTTATTGATTTGCACATGTTGATCCATCCTTGCATCCCTGTGATGAAACCCACTTGATTGTGGTGACCTTTTTTTGATGTGCTATTAGATTGATTTGCTAGAATTTTGTTGAGGATTTTTGCATTTATGTTCATGAGGGATATTAATCTGTAGTTATCTTTTTTGTTGTGTCTTTTCCTGGCTTTGGGATTAATGTGACACTGGCTTCATAGAGTCAGTTAGGGGGAATTCCCTCCTTCTCAATGTTATGGAATAGTTTCAGAATTTCAGTAGGATAGTTACCAGTTCTTTGCAGGTTTGGCAGAATTCAGCTGTGAATCCATCTGGTTCTGAGATTCTTTTGCTGGGAGTTTTTTTATTACTGATTCAATTTTGCTACTTGTTATTGTTCTGTTCAGGATTTCTACTCCTTCCTGATTCAAGCTCAGGAGATTGTGTGTTTCTAAAAATGTATCCAATTCCTCTAGATTTTCTAGTGTTTGTGCACAGAGGTGTTTGTAATAGTCTAGAAAATTTCTGAACAGCAAAGGAAATAATTAATGAAGTAAACAGACAATCTAGAGAATGGGTAAAAGCATTCACAAACTATTCATCTGACAAAGAACTAATATCCAGAACATACAAGGAACTCAAACAGCTCAGCAAGAAAAAAAAAAATAACCCCACTAAAAAGTGGGCAAAATATATGAATAGAGATTTTTCAAAACCAGATATACAAATGGCCAACAAACTTATGAAAAAATGCTCAACATCACTAATCATCAGGTAAATGCAAATTAAAACTACAATGAAATACCACCTTACCCCAGCCAGAATGGCCATAATATAAAAGTCAAAAACAACAGATGTTGGCATGGATGCAGAGAAGAGGGAATGCTTATATATTGTTGGTAGGAATGTAAATTAATACAACCTCTATGGAAAATAGTATGGAGATTTCTCAGAGAACTAAAAGTAGGTCTACCATTTGGCATAGCACTCTTGCTATTGAGTATGTACCTAAAGGAAAATAATTCATTTTATCAAAAAGACACCTGCACTCATATGTTTATCATAGCACAATTCAAAATTGAAAAGATATAGAATTAACCTAAATGACCATCAACTGACAAGTGGATAGAGAAAATATGGTATACACACACACACACACACACACACACAAAACCCCCATGGGATACTACTCAGCCATGAAAAAGAATGAAATAATATCTTTTGCAGCAACTTGGATGGAACTGGAAGCCATTATTCTAAGTGATGTAACCCAGAAACAAAAAACAAATTACTGCATGCTTTTAGTTATAAGTGGGAGCTAAGCAGTGGGTATGCATCATCATGCAGAGTGTCTTAATGGATATTGGAGACTCAGAATGGGGAGGTCGGAGGGAGTGTGGAATGAAAAATTACCTTTTGGGTACATGACAATGTACATTATTCAGGTGACAGATAAATTTAAAAGCCTAGACTTATCTACTATGCAATTCATCCATGTAACAGTAATCCACCTCTACCCCCAAATCCACTTAGATAGAAATGAAAAAAAAAAAAAAAGAAAAAAGAATTCTAATAATACAGTCTTCTATGACTAGGATATATGAAGTTTGGTTTGGTATCTCATTCAAGGAATAGATTTTCCCATCTCTTTCTCTGAGAAAACTGTTCCTAGCCAACCCATATCTCCACTAAGTGTATAATTCCATCAGCCACCACCATATTTGTGTGTCTAACACTTTAGGAAGGAAGTATGACATAGTAGTTAAGGTCATAATCTCTAAAATCAGAGAAGGTGTATTCAAATCCCAGCCTTAGCACTTATTAACTGTGTAAAGTTGACAATTTCTTTATCCTTTATGATTCACAATTTTTTCATCAAGCAATGTGAGCAACAATGGAACATACATTATATTTGTGAAGATCAATTAGAACAATAATTATAAAGTAAGTAATATTTTTAATGTCAGGCTCAAAGTAAATGTTCATTAAATGCTATTACCATTTTACTGTGGTTCTTGTTATTTCTGAAAGATAAGACAGTCTATGAAAGGTACTATAATATTAGGAAGATAATTAATTGAGCCATGTCCTTCTACCACTTTGTAAAGTATCTATGGAGTATCATTCATTGAAAAGTGTCTCTCAGGGGTTTTCCATTGTCATTTCCTCTCTGACCACAAGCAAGTTAATCTGTTTGCTTTTGAGGGTAGCCACACTAACCCACTGCCCATACAGGAAAAAAAATATATATATATATGCCTTTTCTATAGGAGGAAGTATAGTGTTTTTTTTATTAATATTGAGTCCTACGAATACAAGTAACACTTCAGACTTTAAACAAATTGGTATCAGTGTTTCCCCATTTTACAGCTTCCAAAGAGAATTGACTAAAGTTTAGAAGGAAATGTGGATGTGCTTTTAAATACCTGTTCATTTTTCTGATTAATAAAATCTGTGAATTGGTAAATTCACTTAACAATCTCCTTAAACTTTGCAAAAATAATTAATGTTTTTCCTTTGACAAACACGATGCAATCCCATACTGAAGAAAGACTATTACCTATTAGCATAATCATGACTATTATTTTAATAATAATATATGGGTATCTCTCACCACTTATTCTTATTTTGGGCTAAGAATCATTTGGTAATTTATACCTTTCCTATGAAACTGAAAGTATCAAAATTCTATAGCAGTGATAAATGATTATCATTATTTGTTGCTAGAGAAAAAGATAATAGCTTTGATTAAATTGTAATTTGGGTTATTTTCATTATGCTAGCATGTTTGGTGGGAGGGATTTTCAATCAATTTCTTTCTAACATTATTGCTTATTATAATCTCTTTGCAAATCCATCAACCCATACTACCATGACTTTCACAACATGACCCTATCCTAAATCTTTTTCTATATATATAATGCCTCTTATATCTTTTCTTGGTTTTTAACTTTTCATCTAAGTCATCGTCTCTCAAAATGGTATAAGGCACCATCTCGTCCTTCTTAAGTTTTGACCATTATTTCAGAGGTTTCACCTAACTCCTGCAGGTTTTTTCATCATCTCTTTCTAAATGAGCATGTTATATCTGTGTCGTAATCCCTATCACGAGCTCAAGTCTCACTTTTCGAACTTGTTTCTGGCCATTTCATTTCTCATTTTGATATATGTATAAAGAAAATAAAAACTACCCAAAGCCTAAAACTGGCTCCATCTCTCATGCCAGGTGCTTAAGGTAAAGGACAAGGTTCCTGTCTCAAGTTTCTCCTACTTATGCCAAAAGTACCATTGTCAATCTGAATAAGAATTTGAGGTCACAGATATTTTCATTTCCTTGGTTTTTCCATAACTATTCATATATATATATTTTTCAATGATTTCTCAAATCCATTTCTACTTTCTGTACCTACTGTGGTCCTTACACTTAAATGGTGAAAGAGGAAGACAGTCTTCCAATTTCTTTTTGGAGATACACAATATATGTTATTATTTTATAACTCATCTTATGGAGGATGGTCCATTTTTGTTTGGCAATTTTCAATCATTTCTTTGTTTTTCACTTAGTTATATCATAAATTCCAAATTCCTTAGTCTCATATTCTAAATCTTCTATAATTTGTCATAACCATTTACTTCTAATTTTATATTTAAATATTCTGAAGCAATCACATCCTTCTATCTAATTTATACATTGTATACACATCTGAATATCTTTTGTATGATCTCATCACCTTAAAGTTGTACTTGTCTTTTAAATCACCTGTAAAGCATTCGTTTCTCTTCCCCTAAAGTCATTCCAAAGACCATGTTCAAATTTTACTTCCTCTATTAGCCTTTCTTTGATCATCATGGCAAAGTCGCAGTTAAAATACACCCATCTGAAACTCTGTCTCTCTGAGGAAGCTTTTAAAATTGGATATTCTATTTCCCACATCTTTTTTTCTTCATCTCGGTACCCTCCCCTAGAGCAATGACTATAAATAATAGTCTTAAGTTTTGAATTATTTAGGGTAAAGAGAATATTTACCCATATTCTAGAAATGGTATAATTTTAAAGATTGAGAATTCTCTCAGGGTTCTTCGTGTTATGAATGTGGAACTTATCAAATAGAGATGACTTTGACTCTCTGAAGGATCTAATATAGACCATAGTATGTCCATGTTCTTTCAGCATTGGACTTATTTAATTGCAAATGTTAATCTTTTTCATGGATAGTTTTACTTATTTATATAAACAGAATATCTTCTTTTGCTATCATTTTGCCCTCCATGTGAAACTATTGGTCTATTGAAAATATTTTTATAAATTTTTTAACTGTCAATTTTGAAATAATTATAGGTTTACAAAAGGTTGCAAATAAAGTACAGAGAGGTCCTTCATAACCTTTGCCCAGTTTCATTTTTTGCGTCTATAATACTATATTAAAACCAGTAATTTGGCAATGATAAAGTACGTGTGTATAGTTCTAAGTCATTTTATTACATGTGTAAAGTTTTGAAGCCACCACCACCACCATCAAAATATCCAACACTTCCACTGAAGTGTAAAAAGAGTACCTCCCTGGAAATCCCTCCTTGGAAGTCCCTTTAGCATCCCTGTTTATAATAAAAATTTGACATATGTTTTCTTTAGATATTGAGAACTACATCAGACGATGTGATACCTTTTGCTTCAAAAGTCAAACATAATTTAGAAAATTCAAAGGAAGAAAAATCTATTGTATTTACTCATATTTTTTGCTATTTCTGTTTTTCCTTTCTGATGATTTAAGACACCTTCTTATTCCATTTTCTTTCTGTTTTAAGAATTTCTTTTAACTAATTTTTTAGGGCATGTCTGCTGGCAACAAATTTTTAGTTTTCCTTCTTCGAGAATGTCTTTAATTCTCTTTCATTCCTGAAGGACAGTTTTGCCTGACACAGTCTTCATCATTTTCCAATACTCAAAAAATATGTTACTTTTTTCTGGACTTCATGAAGTGATAAGAAATCACTGCCATTAAATTTGTTTGTCTTGTGTAGGTAAAGTGTTGCCTTCACTGCTTTCAAGATTTTTTTCTCTGCTTTAGTTTTCTGAGGTTTTATTATCTGTTTTGGTATGGTTTTGTTTGGTTTTATACTGCTTTGGACTTTATCACTTCTTGAGAGTTTGTTTGGAGGTTCTAGCCGGGGAGCACAGCTACTCATATACCCTTGACCCAAGAAGGTCCTCCTCTATGGGGGAAGGTTGTCCTCTTCCACAGAGCGCGCAGCTTCGGGAGGGACGCACATGGAGGGGTAAGGGAGGAAGGGGACACCCGCCTAGCCAGCCAGATCAGCCGAATCAACGCTGGCGATCAATGGGGTGACAGATGTCGTAGCCAGATCGCCCTCACATCCCAGACTTTCTCACTTTTTGAATCTGTAAGTTCAAAGCTTTTGCCAACTTTGGAAACTTTTCAGTTATTTATTCAAATACATCTTTAGCCCCACCCTCTTTCTCCTTTTCTTCTGGGACTCTGCTGACATTAGATTTTTGTTATAGTCCTTCAGGTCCCTGAGGTTGTTGTTTTTTTTTTGTTGTTGTTGTTGTTGTTTGTTTGTTTGTTTCTCCAGTCTATATTCTCTCTATTCTTTAAATTGGTGAATCTGTAAATGTGTACTGTTCTATTTTCAAGTTCACTTACTCTCTCTTCTAGTCTCTCCAATCTGCTGTTGAGTACAAGTTAATTTTTAAATTTTCAATTATATATTTTTCAGTGCAAAAATTTCTATTTTGTTCTTGGTATCTTCTATTTCTTTGTAAAGCTTTTCATTTGTTTCATTTGTTGCAGCATATTTGGAATTGCTCATTAAAACATTTTTGTGAGAGTGGTTTTAAAATACTTGTTAGATAAATCTACTATATGTGCCACCTCTGTGTTGGTGTGTGTTTATTTCATCATTCAAGATGAAATTTTTCTGGTTCATGGTATGAGGAATAATTTTTTATTATCTGGGCCAATTTAGATGTTATGCTATGAGGCTCTGTATTTTATTTTAATCTTGGTTAGTAAACCTTCTCTGAAACAGTTTGGAAGTGGGGGCTGTCTTGTTGCTGCTAGGTGGGTATAAAAGTGCTGGTTCCCTGCTCAACCACCTTTGAAGGATGGGGACCTTCTTGTTTTTGCTCCCTGCATGACCTATACTGAAGGAAGTATGGGTATCAGGAGGCCTTAGATCACGCTACCACTGGATGACATGAAAGTTCCAATTTGTCACTTGGTCTCCTTGGATATCACTCTGGTGGGGAAGGAAAGGTGCACATTGTTAACACTTAGTAGCAAAGAAAGTCCTAGATTACCACTCAGCCTTCTCTGATACCACCCAGGCAACGGTGGGGGACAGGGTCTTTTAGTCTGTGTGTGTGTTCAAGTTACACATTACCACATAGAATAGCCTCATATAGATACATGCTAAACTAAAAGAATGGATCCAACTGAAGATATGTAATTAAAGTTATGATGTATATTTATGGGTATTTTTTACAGATGCATTCACAGTATGCTAGAACTTTATGTATAAAGGATGGTATCATCAAAAGCAGTGAAAGTCCTATTTAACAGCTCAAGTATTTTCATTGCATAATATGAAATTTTGGTTATCTGTTGCTTTTAAGTAAATATTTGGGCTTTTTTGCTAAGTTTGAATATATATGTATTATAATTACTGTTTGTATTAATCCTAGCAGTATTGGTACTACTAATATTTGCATATACAAGAACATAAATTTCAAATGATCATTTATTTTTTATTTCTTCAAAATATATCAAAAGCTCTATACTGTAAAAGAGAAAGTTATTCCACTGTTCCTAAAGCAGCTTGTAAAATACAGTGTATAAATTGGACAAAATACATACAAGAAATAGAGAGAAAAATCTTCCTAAGCAGCTCTACCGATAAAGAGGAGATACAATCTCGCCTCTCTATTTAGTGGATTTACTGAGGGTCAGTGCATATAGCATTCGATAGAATAAAAACCAATGAAGATATGATAGATGAATTGAATGAAAAGTATCTACAGGTCAAGTGATAAATTTGTTCTGCTGATTCCAGCTGATATTTCCATTTCTTCTTCAGCACATATGAAGACAGTGTTCCAAACTCTCTCATGTACCTCAGACATGATATTTTTCATTTGTAATTTTCATTTTACTTGCAGTTTTAATTTCCCATTTTTTGTCTGTCTGTATTTTCCTCGGCCCTCTCACCATTTCTGCTACTTACTGCATTCTGCCTTCACTCACAGTTATTATATATATATTTAATAAAATATTAACCTGATTGCTTGCCCTCCCTATGAACAATAAAGCAACATATATGAATGAATGGTGAATGTGGTATTTTGTGTCATGTTTGTTCGTACCTTTTCCAGGGATTATTTTAACCTTTAAATTTATTATAGCAATCCCATATCAAATATTGGTATGCATTTAACTGTTTATTATAGCATTAACACAAGAGAGCAAATGAAACTTGTGAAGCCTATACTTTCTACCACTCTAAGGTGTCTGTGCAGATTATTATGTATTCCTCACCATAGGTCAGTTGCTTAGCGACCAGAGAAGTAGAGAACTACTAATTGAAAGTATTCTGTATTGCTGGCAACGCTTGCTGCAGGACGTTGAACTTAGAAATAGCAGAGACTGTATCAGATAAAAATGTTGCAGAGGGATGAAAGAAAGGCAATTGCAGTATTATCTTAATAGGAATGGCTATTATTTACATTATATATAGTAAATTTTGCAAAATGCTTTACTGTGTTTCTGTCTTATAAGAAATATCATTAAAATTGATTTTTAGTCTTAAGGATCCTTTACGCAAGCAGATCAAAAACCAGAGTTACAGCATCTATTTTTTTAAAAGTAAAACGGAAGACAAAAAGAGGAAAAGAAAAGGAGGAGGAAGGAGGAGGAAAAAAAGCAACACTAAGTTAGATCTAGGTTCCTAGAGATAAGTAATGGTATCTGTATGGACTTTTCTGATTGCTTATTATATTTTGCAATGGAAACAAAGGAGAAAGATTATGAGGAGGAGGAGAAGAATGAGGAAGAGGAGAAGGAGAATTAGGTAGAGGAGAAGGAAGAAGTAGAAAAGGAGAAGAAAATGAAGAAGAAAGAGGTAGATGATTATGAAAAATAAAACTAAATACAAAGATAAAATAAGATTGAAAAATACCAAAAGTAGAAACACTCTAACAGAGCAACGCTATACACAAATTTATTCACAACTTCAATTTTATACCAATCTATCAAGCTCTCTAATCTATATGCTATATAAAACCATGATTATTTTCTCTCTTCTATGTATTACTCAATTCATGTCCAAAGAAAATAAATGAGTGGCTATTGTGTGTAGCTTTCATTTAGTTGAGAAGACAAGGTCAGGAAAGAGAAAGTGCTCTTCACAAGAACAAGACTAAGTTATTAAGTTGACTTAATGTCCTTGTTAGCAAATTTGCTGCAAGAATTCTGATATAATTCTGTATTTGTGGACCTACTCTCACTCTATTATTCTCCTAGACTCCACAGGCATTATCTATACAAAAGTGTGTGTGCGTGCGTGTGTGTGAGAGAGAGAGAGAGAGAGACAGAAATTCGAATAACTGTTTTTATAAAATTTATTTGTGGCAATAGTTGTCACTTTTATTTCTAAGCAGATTATATCTAGTAATTGAAAATCAGGATTATGTTAATCAGATGTCTGATCACCTGATAATTAACTACACATCTAATTTAAATTGAAAATTTAAAGTAATCAATAAATAGCTAAATATTTAAAACCACAATGGATCAGAATTTAATTGTTAATATACAGATGCCATTTCATTATCATGCAGGGTCATGATGAATATCAGTTGTCTGCAGTGATCTGAAGATAAAGGTGGCAAAATAAGAGATTCTCTTAGTCTATGCTATACTTTTGGTACAGCCTTTTAAAATAAATCCTGGAGATTAGATTGTAATTTATCTGTTTCTAATAAAAGATGAGTGTAGAACATGCTAAATATCTATTTCATGTCTTTGTATTCTGGCTATACATTTATAGAATTTTAATATAACTTTCTCTTTGTGTGTTCATGCCCACAATCACTATTTACTTATAGGTGTCTTGCATTTTTCCCAAAGATATTGTTAATGGAGGACAGAATTGAACAAAGGACAAGAGAGTTGATCAAAATTCTTAATTGATAAAAAAGTCAGACCTGTCTTTGCTATAGTTTACCAGCTATGAATCATTAATCATCTATTAATCATTTTTGTCTATCATTGTTTTAAAAACAAATACTTGAAGATAGTACAAGATGTTTTCAGCTTTCTCTTGCTATACAACAAACCTTTCCAGAGCATAGCAGCTTAAAACAACTAAGTAACAAACATTGACCTGCTTATGATTCTATAATCTGGGCTTGACGCAGCTGGGTACCTGTCTGTCCTCCAGATGGTGTGAGCTAGATTCTCTTCTGTGTTTGTATTCAGTGGGTAGCTACACTAGGACTGGGGGATCCAAGCTAGCCCTATTCAGATGTTGGGCTGGAATGACTGGGAGCTGACTAGACCTTCCTCTCTGCTTTCTTGGTCTTTCATTCCTTATGATCTTTTTTACCACAGAGCCTCTCATCCTCAAGGAAGCTAACCTAGACATCTTTGCATAGTGTTTCAGGACAGATGATAGAGTAAACAAAATGTATAATACAAAGTCTCCTTGTCACTTCTGCTGCACTCTCTTGGTTCTAGAAATTCATAAGGCTAACCTACATTCAGGTGGGGAGGGCAATGCAAGGGAAGGATTTGGGGAAGATCATTTGCTAATAATATGTGCTAAGGTTAGAATCTGTTCAAATACAACTTGTTCTAAAAGCAATATATCCTTATGTTAGGTTTCTAGAGTTGTCATAATAATTACCATAAACTTGGTGAGTTAAAACAACATAAATTTACTCCGTTAATGTTCTGGATGCCAGAAGACTGAAATCAAAGTGTTAACAGTGTTGGTTTCTACTGGAGGTTTTGAGAAATAGCCCATTCCATGCTGTTAACAATTCTTAGTGTTTCTTGGCTTATGGACACATAACTCCAATCTCTGACTTTGCATGACTTTTGTATTTTCTTCTGTGTCTCCCTGTTGTTTCTATCTCTTATAAGGATACCCATTGGATTTAAGACTAAATGTAGTCCAGGATGAGCATACCTTAGATCCTTACCTTAATTACATCTGCAAGGATCCTTATGCCATAAATAAGTTGAAACTGTGAGATTTCAGAAGGACATATCTTTTGGCCAAAACCTGTTCAATCCCCTATAATTCCCTATCAAAAGTCACAGTTTTCTCTCACGCTTTTTTTCAGTAATCTATACTGCAGAGAACTTTATTTCTACACATATTTAGAGAAGCATTTCATGAAGCATATTCCTCAGGAAAGTTATTGAAAGAATTAGTCTATGAGTAAAGGGTTTGTTGGTCACACAATTTTGGAAATTATTGCTTACTATAATACTAACACCTCCTAGAGATTCATATTGTACATTAATTTATGAAAGGGTAATCTTACAGGAAAAATATCCCAAATATTTAGGTAGCATATGTTTTTCCTAAACACATATGAACACTGACTACCCCCATTTTTATTCAAGTGATGCCTAGACATAGCTTACAGAAACAAGGCTATGTGTACTAAAGTTTTTGATCTGAACTAACGCTGTGGACTACATGACCTTAGTTTCAAAATGTTAAACAAAATCAACCATGTATATCAGTGAACATTTTAATAATTTGTTTTCCAGAATTTGAACAAGTTCTTTTGACTGCTTCTTTCTCCTTTTTTTTCTAGATAATTCCTACTTGTCCTTTAGATCTCAGATTAGAGGTTATTTTCAAAAGAAAGCTTTTCTTAACTTCCCAAAGATTCGGTTAGATGTTCTTCCAGTGTTTTTAATAGCTCCCTGTTCTTAACACTAATATATCACTAAAACACTCTACTGTAATTGCCTTCGTTTCTGTGCTTTATTTAGTTTCCAACTGTATGCTTGCTGAAGTTTAGAATGTTATTCATCATTGATTCCTGGGACACAAATGGCATTCAATCAATGTTTGTTGAATGAATGGATGAGAAAACTTGACATTGGGTAGAAATAAACAAAAATAGCTAAGTGATATAAACAATCCTGAAAGAACTTTAAACTATTTTGCATGGAAATCACTTTATGCTTTCAAAATAATGTCATACAAAGGCTTTTATTTTCCACAGTTTGCCTCAATAATCTTAGAAACTTAACTATTTGTGTTGTCAATGTCTAGCACTAAACAATGGGCTAATAGAGTTGTTATATAAAGAGGCCGCATAAGCTATTTGGTAAAACAATTCAAACAAAACTTTAAGTCTGTTTGACTCAGTGAATCATGAGTGTCCATTCCTATCACTAGGATATTGACATGTCTCAATAAAACGGTGCGAAATTGGGCGGGTCAAGCTATGCATTGTAAGAAGAAAAAAAAAATCCCCTTTTCATGGCCTGTGCATAAGTAAGGTTTCCCTCTTTTAGTTTTCCCTTATAGTTTTCATCAGAAACAATAGCTCTTCTGTTTTCTATACTTACTGATAATGATCCAAACATTTGAGCAATTGAACAGCAAATTTACGGTAGTCCAACTAATTGAACAAATACAAAAAGTAAATTTTTAGTTACTAGGCATACCATCTCACTTAGCGAGATATTTACCTCCAGCCTCTCTGCCCTTCTACCCAAGACACACACACTAGAGAAAATGGATTTAATTATGGTGTGACTAATTGAGAACATTTAGCTCAAAGATTTCCAGAATTTCACACCTAAATATTGTACATTTTGAAAACATAAGATTTCACAGTATAAGAAAAAAATTGGCACAGGGGTCATTCTCATTTATGTGGTTTGAAAATAAGTTTTAATGACATGCATTTCTAATAAATAATATATTGCATGGAGTAAAAATTATATCCTTGATATAAATATTTTATCTACTTTAGTATATTTTCCCTGAAATCTAAGTGCCAATTTAACAAAATAATTTCTTAGTTCACTGAATATTACTACAGGAAAAAAAAAGGAATATTCATATTCCAAAAAGTAATTTATTTATCTGGTTCATCCCAAGACTCATACTGTCATTAGCTTTGGTTACAAATTGAGGGATGGAATATGTAGTAAGTTCCTTAAACTCTACCAAATGTTATATGTACTGAGTAGAATTAAATTAATGCATTATATTAACTTTTTATTCCTATTTAAAGACTTGCTTTATTTATTCTTCTTCTAGTCTAGGTATAAAAACAAAAGGAAATGTATATCCTTGGTCGCCCTCTTGCCAATTATAGCTGTGTTGCACCTAAGTAGCGTTTTATAATAAGTACGTGGTAATAAAATTAGTGTCCAACTCTAAATCTACATGAAATATATTTGGAGGGAACTTATCCCTTGGGGTAAAAATATTTTCAGCATTTTGTGTTTACTATTGCTCATCAGATCTACAACCTATGAAAGCCCCACAAATGAAGCTTCAGGTGACATTTCAAAAAGCTAACCTCCATAGGTTTCTTCAGTTCATGGGGGTATTTTCTTGCTTTAAGTTGCTGGCAGAGACCTATCCTAAAAAAGACCAGGTACTATTTTAGGAAATGGGAAAATACATTCATGAGACTGACGCCTTGTTCCTCCTTGTCATAATCACATACCAGCCCATGTAGAATGCTTAGGTTCAATAAATTATATGAAAAAAAGGCTGGTTTAAGTCATATGCACTAATAAAATAAAACCCATTAACCTGTAGCTATATTGTGGCCCTGGAACTCACTACGTGGTAGTTTGTAAAACCTAAAATCTATTGTGCTTAGCAATTTTGAAACTTTTCTAATATATTTACCTTATTTCAGCCTCTTCCGTTGGTGTTCGCATCTGTCATATATTGTAAGACTGGTAGTAGACCCAGCAGAAATGACTTCAAAATATTTGTGTTTCTTATGAAAATTTGGAAATATGTTGACTCCCTTGATGCTCTGTTGGGAAGTCTTCATGCAATGTTTTCCCTTTCTTATTTTTCCTTTCACACATGCAAGCTAATTTCTTGTGTATTGTGTATACTTGGCTGATTTTCTGGGCACAGTGCCCAGTTGGTTTAATGTATGCTTATTATTTTCTATAGCATTCATGATTCTGTTTTGGAGATGGGCACTCTATAAATTATTAATGATTATTATTTTACTTTAGGATCAACTTTGCTTTTGGAATTTAAAAACAAAGGATGAACATTGAGCCCAATGGGTGATAACCAAGAATATCAAAGATATACCCGATGCTTGACAAGAAGGAGACGAAGAATAATGAATATTTTGAAATGAATAAAACAGGATTATTCCTATAAACAGCTAAGATAAACAGAAATAAACATAAAAGACTAAATTTATCATTTGACAAAGAGCTTAGTACCACTTACTCTCATTTTACTATCCAAATAGTACCAATATGTTTTTTCATCAATATCTATTGATAAACATATTCTTTAAATACATAAAACTAGAAAAAGTGCTAACTTTTATATTACTATTCATAAGAATTTATGCACCTGATGTAGTGTGAGACACTATCAAACATTTAATAGGTCACTACTGAATTTGCTTCTGAATTTTGAAGAAGATAAAAGTAATTTAAATTTAGCCATCATTTCAAAGAATAAAATTGTCACCTTTATAAGCTATTTTCACAAGCACACATTTTTAAAGGAAGACATATCAAAGAAAGGAAAATATAGAGAAAACTAGGTGGGGAAAATATCTTTGGAGTTGCAAAATAAGAGAAAAATTTTAATTGCAGTGAGACATAACTATTAATCCACTGTGTCTAAGTGAAATTTGGGTCTTTACCCTTGCCATGTTTTGGATGTGGTTTGTCCTCTTAAAAATTAATGTTGAAATTTAACTGCCAATGTTATGGTGTTGGGAGGTATTGGGAGGCGGTACCTTTAAGATGTGATTAGGTTGTTAAGACAGATTAGTGTCTTTCTATAGAGATTCGGTTAGTTCTTGTGGTAATGGATTAGTTCTCTCAGGAATGGATTAGTGCTTGCAGTAGCAGGTTGTTCTAAAGCAAGTTTCTTCTTTTATAAAGCAGTACCTTGCCTGCTTTCCCTTCTGCTTTTCCACCATGTTGTGACAAAACACCTGGCCCTCATCAGTGGCTGAGCAGATGCCAGTGCCATGCTCTTGGAATTCCCAGCCACCAGAACCATGAACTAAATAAACTTCTTTTCTTCATAAATTACCCAGTCTTAGGTGTTCCGTTGTAACAATATAAAACAGACTAAGACAACCCTATACCTGTAATGTGTCACATTTTGAAATTAGATTTTAACTAAGGAACAATATCTGAATAAATTGAAGCTCAAAAGATATCATTTAAGAATTTTTAAGTACATCTTATTTTTGTACTGGAAACAAATATATTAATTCTCAATTATTTTCTCCCTAATGTAACAAAAATGAAATAATATCATATTTTCCAAAAGCATTCCTCTTCCTCTCAATTGTTTATATTTTATTCTCTTTTCTTTCTCTCTCCTTTTTTAGAGCATAGGAAATATTCTTTAATCCATCCTCCTGAAATTGTATCTCAGATTTTGATATATTTTGCTATAAATCTTTGTTCCTAGGAATGAAAATATTCTCTACATTTTTATTATTCTTATATTGATTCAGCTTTGGGGTTAATTTATATGCAAAGCAAATAATTTACTCAAACTTGTAAAGGATATGCATTATCAGAACACAACACCTGCAGGACAAAAGAGAGGTTAATTTCATTGTTGCTCCGAAGCAAAAGGAGATCATTATGGAGCCTGCAGTAACCAAGCTCTGTGAAATAGCTGCATTAGTCATTAACTTTCCAGCACTAAATTTCATATCAAACTCAATTAACTACTACATAGCTTTTAATGACAATATTTTTTCAGATGCAGCTCTTGTTTACTAATAAGATTTCACATCACGACTATCTGTTCCATTACTTTCTCCATGTTAATATTCAAGTCTTGATTTTCTCCAAAGAAAATGGGGCAATGAAAATTGCATTTGCTAAAGTTCTCCTTGAATTATGTTTCAACATTTCAAGTGTGTTAATGTAATGCTTTAAAAGCTAAAGGGAACGATAATATAGGAAGCCAAAGTCCTCTATGTC
Organism: Eulemur rufifrons; assembly: GCF_041146395.1. NCBI lineage: Eukaryota > Metazoa > Chordata > Mammalia > Primates > Lemuridae > Eulemur > Eulemur rufifrons. The sequence goes on from NC_090984.1 coordinate 64,123,208, forward strand.
TATCGTCAGGATTGATTAAGTTTGCTATTTATGCATATTTCCCCACAACATTACTTCTGTGTTGGAATTTGTCAGGATCAGAACCATCTAAATTGGAAATGTCCCTTAGTATATTTTTATCACAGTGAAAGTCAAAGCCTGGAATAACAAAAAGGCACAAAATTAATGTCATCAGGAAACAATTTACACAGCTAATTAGCATAACATTCTCATATAAAAAGACAGATGGATTAAGGGATCAGGTCATTCATAGCCTGCAGTAAACTGCTTCAGTCTTTAATCCCCTGCTGTTACCTATCAACTGGTACTCTTTTTATGAACTTAGATAGATCCCTGGCAAGATTTAGATTCTCCCATTAGATTGATTCACCTTGTTCCTTTAACTTTTATTGATGATATATTTCATTATTTTCTTACTAAAACAACAATAATGACTCTAATTAAAAGAGCAGCTGAAGAATTGAAATAAAAGCATATCTGAACATTTCTCACATATAATAGTAGCTTCTGCAATACACACACACACACACACACACACACTTATTGCTCTGCTATGCTAAGAATCTGGCCCCAGCTTGAAAGCAACCATAGAAGAGTTATTTCCTACATCAACAAGAGTTGATATTTCAAGTTATATACACAACATCCAAGACAATAGACATAGCACAGCAACAGCCAATAATGACTATGAAAATGTCAAATTCTTTAAATGAAATAGTCAATCAGAAGAGATTAAAGATTTCCATGAGTCTTTTAAAAAATCTTCCCAAAAATAATGTCTAAGAAAAATATTAGTAAAGATTTTGGTCTATCGTCTGTAAAACCAAAACCAACAAATGAAAGAAAAATACTCTGAAAACTTATTTTAAAGTTATAGGCCACAGAGAGATAAATTATTTTCTTAGCTTTCTAGGGCTGCCTTAACAAAATACCACAATATGGGTGGCTTAAAACAACAAAAATTTATTGTCTCACAGTTCTGTATGCTAGAAGTCTAAATCAAGGTTTTGGCAAGGTGGGTTCCTTCTGAAAAGCTCTGAAGGAGAATCTGTTCTACATCTCTCTCCTAGTTTCTGGTGGTTGCCAGTTATCCTTGGTATTCTCTGATTTGTGCATTCATCACTCCAATATCTGCCTCTGTCATCACATAACATTCTTTTCTGTGTGTCTTTCTGTGTCCTAATTTCATTTCCTTATAAAGAAATCCCGTCAATAAATGAGGGCCCATGCTATTTTAATATGGCCTTATTTTAACATGATTACATTTGCAAAGACCCTATTTCCAAATAAGGTCACATTCACAAGTACTAACATTAGGATTTTAACATATCTTTTGGGGACACAATTCAATCCATAAAGACTATAGATAATCAGAATATTAGTTTATTAATTTATTACAATAACTATGTTATACAAAATAAAATTTTTACTTCACTATGAATGGCACATATTTTCCACACAAAGGCACAACTATATGGGAAAACAAAATATAATCACATGATAGCTGAGTATGTAATAAGTCAAAAAAATAAAAATTGGATGATTAGAATATTTGATGCTATCAAGCTAAAATAAACAGACACTTGCACTTCCATGATAGGAAGATTTACCAATGGAATTAGCAATTTCACTAGCCCAGACCTCCTTCCTACCTCAGGAATTGAACTTCCACTGGTAGAGAATACAGATGAGTGCCTTAGAGACTCATCTGCATCTCACTTTCCATAGGTGACTAATTCTCCTTTAATTGACAGACTTTTTCTTGAGCTATGTTAATGAATTCAGTCCAAACATAGTAAAATCCTCTGGACCTTAGACTCCTTAGATTACTTTATAATGCTTAATTCTCAAATTCTTAGTCTTGGGGGTTGTATATTTGCAGCCCTCCTCCTGGTTAACCCCATGTACTGAGAATATGTATAGACATAGCCTTACCCAATTTCTCCTATTCGTAGACCTATGAAAGTATTCTTTATCCATTCTTTCTCCTCAACAATAATATACAGTTCTGATATAATATATAGATATATATCAGAATGTCTATATATATATGTATCTCATATATATGTCTTAATAATCACAGTTATAATTTTTTGTGAGCAGTCTATACCCTTAGAATTGGTTGTCTGGTAAGATTTTAATTTTTTTTAACCTATCTTTAATTTCACTGATTCTTTCCCCAGTTGGGTCCAGTCTACTAATAAACCCATCAAACACATTATTTCTGTTGCAGTTCTTTTGATTCCTAATATTTTCTTTTGTTTCTTTCTTCAAGTTTTCACCTCTCTGCCTGCATTAACCATCAATTTTTGCATATTATCTACTTTTTCCACTAGGATCTGTAACATTTTTATTATAGTTATAAATTTCTTGACTGATAACTCCAAAATCTGCATCATCACTTAGTCTTTTTTTGATGATCATCTTCTCTCTTCAGACTTTTTTTCTTGCCTTTTGCCATGACTTGTAATTTTGCTGCTATTGTTAAAAACCCAACTTGATGTATTCATAAAAGACACTGAGATAAATAGATCTTTAGTGTGAAAATATATACTAATGTGTCTAGGCTTGGGCTATGTATGTTTGCTATAGATCAAGGTTCCAGAGGCTTCAAATTCTTCTAGTGTCCTTGTTTTTATCCCTCTCTGGACTTTGGTTTTCCCTAAGCACTCATCTTCAAATAGTGTCTGTTCCTTGTAGCTCCTTAAGCCTTTATCCCCTTGGTTTATACTGGAATCCCATTCATTTAAGTTTTATGATGTGAGGGAGAAAAAAATGTTCTATAATGTTCCTGTTAAATCTTAGTCTTTCATTGATCCTATGTTCTTAGGTTATGACCTTTATGAGTATATTTCCAATAGTATATATTTTGCCCGCTACCTTCTTGTGAGACAAGATGTTTAAATGGATGGACTATGCCCTTCTCTAGGTGTGATAAGGCCCTGGTAATAACTTTTTCCCTAAACTATAGGTTTTTGCTATGAATAAGGCTCTTGCTGTATTTCACTATGATTACTCTTCCTCTTCCTCTGCTAGAGACTTAAAAGGATCTTTCTCAGCTCTTTACTGTTAGAACCCAGTGGGCTTCCTAAAGGTCAAATTCAGGAATGTCTGAAGTGCACAAAAAACTGTCCCCCAGGAGCTTCTGTTCTCATACCAATCCATACTCAGCCTCTAGCAATTAGTCAAAATTACCACTTAAGTATTCGTACGTTTATGGCTTCAGCGTCCTCTGCATTAGAAGTAGATCTTGGCTATAGCTCTCCGGTTTGCCTGTTTCTCTCAATTTTATGGTGATGTTTGCACTGCTATCTCGGTTATCAGATAGGCTCAAAAAAGTCATTGATTTTCAATTTGTATAGCTTTTTCTTATTGTAAGTCCAGGAATGACAACTTCTCAGCTCAGTATATGTTGAGAATAAATCCAAAGGTCCTTCTGTAATATAATTGTTCTCTCATTTTTTAAACACAAATATTTGAGGCTATATTATAAAGAGTCTCCTTTTCCTCAAAAAGTAAAATGCATTAAATATAATATAGATATTATATACTCATGAGAAGAACAGTTTAGTCTACACAATCAGAGTTAAAGGCCTACAAACATTAGGCCTTTAAGATGGTAAAAAGAGATCTTACTATTAGTTAAAATCAAAGTGTAAATTTAGATCATAACTTTAAATTAGTTATTCTTCAAAGCTGACATAATTTTAATTTACAGTGTGGACTCAGGAGTGAAAGAGCATTAAGTAACTCACTGATCCATAAAGATAATTTCAAAATTTACAGTAAATAAAGTAATATGAGATTTTTCCATATTTGTATGTTTTATTCATCGGTGTTTTTTAAAGTACTTGTATCAGTTTAGAAGGGTGTTCAGATGTTTATTTATTTAAAAAGTGTGTTATGTGTTTTTCTCACAAGAAAGACATATATAGGTCATTTAGAGCAAGCATAGTGGCGTCAAGATAGCATAACGGTTCCTGGATCTTCCGTATTTCTGCTCAGTCCTATTTAATTTGTGTTTTTTTCCTTCATGGTCAGAATATGGGTCTTCCTTAATCATTATATATATGTTCCAGGCAGAAAGAAGGAGAAAGACAAGGTTTGGGTTGCTGTTCCATCAAAGTATAGAAAGTTTATTTGATAAGAAATAACTTCTAAAAATACCTCTTAAAAATAGAATATATACTTAGAGAAAATTCACGGGACTTGGTAAAATTGTGAAGCCTACTGAGAATTTTACGAATTTTTTGGTTTTGATCTATGCTGCCTTTGTTTAGTCAGTCAAAATTTGGTTCAAAAGCATGTACTCGTACTCAAGAATATGTAAATGCCTTAGAGAGGTGCAATCTATAAGTAAAATAATTCTAAATATTTAACTGAAATAAAGTTTTTAAAACTCCTGAAAATTTATTGTCACCATTTTTTATTGTAATCAACATATCTCTTACTGGGAAAATTCACCATTTGGCATCAAAAAGAATTGTCTGAAATGCCCATTAAAAATATACAGCATTCTGCAGAGAATCAAAGTTTGGTAAGTATAATAAATATGTTTTAATATTTAATAATGATAAATGAAATTTAAAAGATTATAAAGATGTCCTTATTTTAATTAAAAGAGTCCAGATTTATATATCTTTTAAAAGTGCTGGTATCAAAAGACAATTCAATATTAAAACTTTTACATTGAAAGATAAAAAAATAAAAGAGATTGGTTTTTTAAATAAGAAATTTAATTGAGACATTTGGAATTATGGGAAAGCAAAAGGAAACTTTAATGTGCTTCAGACTAAACTAAGATAGCATAGGTGTGTGTATGTTTCTATTAAATGCAAAAAAAAAATACCACAGAAAAATGGATGGGAAAAGATGGAAAAGACTGAGAAAAATCTGCATAATGTTGAAGTCATGCAAATCTATGTGATTATTGATGAACAATGGACATCATAAGCCTTGATAAACTTATAACAAGCAAATGAAGCCACTGATATCATTTATAGTAGTCTCTTCCCAACACTTTGCAGAGTGACTAAAAAATAGTCAACAAAGTTAAATAAACTTTATTCTGGTTTAGTAATTGAGGTTGGCCAATTTCTATTATTAATTGTTAGCTTTTTCCTAATCAATAATCTCATTCAGATTAAACTATAATACACATTACAAGAAATTTAATGAGTTATACACACAAATATAACTGAATAATATATACTCAGTTTTTCAATAACCATACACTAATATTAAATCTAGATATTAAAATTAGAAAATGAAACTTAGTTTTAAGTAATGCAACATGCTCAAAAAAATGAAAATGTGGTTATGCATTGATATGGCAATTCTGAATCCTGCCCTCAGGCAGCAGCTGAACATTGTGCTTTATTAACCATCAACAAATTGGTTGCACTACAGGCTAATGTTGATGGTTTCAGGACAGCAGTGTTAATAATAATGTTCAAAATGTTAGTCTGGAGGGGAGGCATTAATTGACCTCATGAGAGTATTAAGCTATAAATATAATGGCTTCTATTTTGAGCATTAAAACATGTTAGACAGAGTTTCAAATGCTCTTGGTGAAGTAATTAGTAACACAATCCGAAACTGATTTTCACTCAAGGTTTACTGTAGAGAAAATTGTGTTCCATTAGACTTTAAAATTAAGAAGAAAACAGAAAAAGTAAATCTGAAACGTCTTTCTTCTCTGTGTTCCTCCTTCACACAGTGTGTCTGTGGACCTCTGCATTCAGTGACATTCTCTTGTAACCCTGGTGTGTATCTCCTGCAGATCATTTACCTTATGTTACTACATTTCCCCTTCTCCTCATTAGATGAGAAGAAATTGTTAAATTGTGGTAGGTGAATGTGGGCTAGATCATCTAGTAAACTACAATCAATCATTGATTTTACTTTTTTAAAATTTCTGAATAAGGTTTTTAACAATTTAATGTTACAAAATTTCATGTTTTGTTTTGTTTTTTTCTGGCAGATTCACATGTATTCTCCCTCCTTTGTAAAACACTGGACAAAGCAGTCAGAAAATTAAAGCATGAGAAAATGTAACTCTTAACACAGTTGTATGATGTTTGTATGCCTTCCTACTTCCACAAGTGATATGAGAATGATTTTTTTTAAAGTCTACACATTGTTTTGCAATTTTCAAAGCTAGTCCACATAAATCATCTTATTAATTTTCATAGTAACCTGTGAGGTAGATGCTATCAGCCTCAAGTAATATCTAAGAAGCCTTACTTGCTTGCAATATTTGAACCTGAAAACCTGAAAGCTCAATTTTACCTAGCTAATGAGTAGCAAGACTGGGGCCTCAATCTGATCCATCCAATTCTGGGAAGTGTTTTACTATGAAAGCACTATAGGCAATAAAACATTAGACTCTATATACCTTTATATAATAAGCATATTTATGTCATTGAACCTGAAACCATACTATTTAACTTTCATGCTTTATTTTTCATTTTTCTTTTTTGTTTTTGCATATTATTTAGATAATAGATACCTAGGGATATTGTAAAGCCACTTGTTGAAGATAATAAACACTTCAGCCCGAATATCTCATTAAAGAAGTTTTACCCCACTATCTTATTTATTTCTCCAGTATAGTGACATGTACAAAAATAAATTTCTATTGTATATAAGCCATTATAAGTTTTGGGTCACTGTTATCATATTTAGTTAATCCTCACGTAACATTCCAGTCCTACCCTGCTAGGAGTATAAATTTCTTCAATAACTTTGGAAAATTCTTGAGCAATATACCTATATCATGTGATCCAAAAATTCTACTTCTAGGTAGGTAGCCAATAGAAATTATATTCTCATATACATACCCAAAGGCATGTAAACAAATATTCATAGCAACATTATTTATACCAGGGCCAAATTGGAAACATCCCATATGCCTATTAAAAATATAATGGATAAATAAATTTTGATATATTCATATAATAAATGAAAAATAATGATGTTCAACTACACAGAAAAATATGGGCATGGGTAACAGATATGAAGTGGAATGAAAAGGTCATATGCAAGCTTGCTTTGATGTAGAGTTCAGTAACTTTCCACATATGCCATATTTGAATCTCCTAATTAATATCATATCAAATTTCTACATGAACACTGCTCATGTTGGAGAACTCATTGATTCAGATGGTGTTTTGGAGCCCATATAGTGATATGAAATAAAAATGCATTACCTTATAATAGAATAATTATCTCCCAACACAAAAGAGAAAAACAATCCAACTTTTTAAAAATTGTAAGAAAAACTTTGACAAATGAAGTTTATTAATGTAATTAATTGTTGCTAAAAGATCTAGAGACTTTGAAATATAGGCTACAACAAGGGCATTAGAGATACTTTGCTTTGAAAAGACTAGGTGAAGCAACATGATGTTTGTTAGTCATACAGCATTTGAAGGCATCCTGTGTCAAAGAGAAATTGGATATCGAGGTTGGCTTCTAAAACCTATGGCTAGGCATTTAAATTTTGGCTCAGTACAAAACCTAAACTTTCTATCAGTTACAGCTCCCAAAATTGAATAGGCTGCTGCCTCCTAAATGAGACATCTCCTGCCATGCAATGTTAGTCTAAGGTCACAATTGAAGTAACGGAGACATGACTTTAACTGACTTCCTAGGTGTTTTTCCAATTTCAAGCCTTAAGGAAGTAAATTTTAGGAAAATATGGCATTTAAATTACATTTAACTACTTTTACCATTTTTGAGATTTTTTTTTTTGTATGCTCCCTTTTGTTATTCATGGAGGTTTTTTTACCTTTCAGAGTATAATATAAAAACAAATGCACATGAAGATATGGTGTGGCAAACCTTCCCCAGAAGTTTCAGTAATATTGATGCTGACGGTATTATAGCAGAATAGAAAGAGTATGCAACCCACAGCTGTACTATGTACAGTTATTCTTTTGCTTTCTCTTATGTGTTCTGCTCCACATATTTTAAGAGGGTTTAATGCGGGTATTCCAATTCAATCTCGATAGATTACTGTGCATATTATCATTACTAAACTTAGCCTTCATAATCATTCCTATGTATGTGGCCTATTGAAAAGCAAGCATTTATATCTTTAGGAGGATAAATGGAAAGTCACAGATCTAGAATAATAATCAACTCGAACTCATGCTGCTAGCACAGGTATGGATTTTTAATATAATCTCAGGAAGGGAAATGCTTCCAGGCACATTTCCTCAGTCGGGAGGTGAGGAGAGCATATGCACAATGGCAGACACCAGCTACTAGCCTTTGGCTGGTTAAAGATAAAGTCATTGTAAACCTGGATTTTAAACCAAATGTTGTACTGGATGCCGTCTGGACTTATGCTTAAAATGCATGCTGTGTTTTAAACGGAAAGCTGATAATCACAGAAGTAAAAAAAATAAGTTAGAAAATTGGCATTTTATATTATCCCTCCTCTATAATAACTGATCATTGATATTCCAAAGACATAGTTTACCTTGAATTCAAATTATGTTTATTTTGAACAGTTAATAAACTCATCTCCAGGCATGTTTAAAAGAGATAAATTAATAAAAAACAGAATGAAAATTAACAATCTATTTAATAAAAATTTAGTCTCTTACTACAGATTGTTCTTTCACTATGAAGACCAGGAGCAGAATGCTATTTCACCTAAAACATATGTTCTATATAAATGCATTGTCAACAATCATCTATGTACATACATACATGTGTGTATATGTGAGTATATATCTATCTACCTATCTATTTATCTATGTGTGTGTGTATATTATATACTTATCTTAAACACAATCATAGAACTCCAGAAACTGCCTAAATTTTTAGAGATCTGCGTTGAGACCCATAAAATTACCTCAGAAAACAGGGTTGTCTAAAAATATGCTAATTGATAGAGAGGAAGAAGCCAATGAAAAATTTCTCATTTTGTTCACCAAAAGAAGTAGCACTAATAGGTTTACCTGTACCATAGCCACATATTAGCAAACTTATATTTTAACTGGTAAATTTACATATAAAATTTATGTGTATAATGTATACTACATGTGGAATTATATATGTATAATTTATACAAAGAGATGCAAAAAGAAAGGCATTCTTACCAGCATAGGCCAAGGTCTGATGGAAAGTAATTTTATCATGAATTTAGAATTTATATATTTTTTTATGAACAAAGTATAAAGGTGTTTATTAACAGCTGAACCACAGTCTTTTTTTCTTTTTTTGTCAAAATCTATCCTTTATTATTCCTATTTACATTTCCAAATTGCTAAATGCCATTTTTAAAAAACAAATGATCTTTTATTCATATTAAAATTCTGTTTTAACTTTCTTCTCAAAATTTACCAATTGGACATCAGACTGAGGTGGGGGGTGGGGGAGGGGATGGGGGTATGCCTACACAATGAGTGCATTGCGCACCGTTTGGGGAGTGGTAACACTTGAAGGTGCTGACTCGGGAAAGGGGGGGTGGGGAAAAAAATATGAAACTATTGTTTTTAACTTGCACTGTTCACTTAATAATTTATCATGAACATTTCCCATATTATTTCATATCATTGTACAAGAAATAATGTATACATTATGAGGACATACTGTATCTAACAAGATATACTGTTAGACTCTTTGATTCTGTAAAATTAAATTAAAAAAAAAAAAAAAGAAATATTCATCCAAATGTGAAAAAAAAAATAAAAAATAAATAAAAAAAAAAGAAATTGGGACAAATGATGTAGCCATCTTAGAGAAATGTTCAATAGCACTTTCTGCAATGATGAAAATATCTTATATCTGTGCTATCCATTGTGGTAACCGTTAGTCACGTGTGGCTTGAAATATGCAGGTGCAACTAAGGAACTGAATTTAAAATTTTTTTTTATTTCAAATAACTTGAATTTCAATAACCATATGTGGCTATTGGCGACCATAATGGACAGGACAGTTAAAGGGTATTCTCAAAGTTCCCCTTCTCTCAAGCCCCAAAGAGCCACATTCTGGTCATTTCTTAGCACCTATAATTATGGCGGGACAGATTAAATTATTTATGCCTCTCCAAAAAAAAAAAAAAAAAAAAATTTTTAATAAAACAAAAAACAATTTTTTTTAAATTCATGGCAAAAAATAAACGAGGCTAATTTTGTAAAATTGCAACTCCTAAACATGTAATTCATAGTATTATATGAGAATAGTCTAATGATGTCATTAGGAATGTTGTTAGAAATTTTTATATGTAAGTTGGTATGAACACCATCCTAAAATACAGATTGCTAAAACTTGAATACTTTCTTTAGCATCTATTCTTATTAAGTCCAAAACAAACATATCCAGATCTGATGATGTAGGGAAGATGAGGGTTATCATAGGTGCCAGCTAACAAGTGTATAGATTTTATGAATATCAAAGGTTATGCATATCAGTTATTTAATTTTCACTGTAGTCCTAAAAAGGACTTAAAGCAATGCCTAGTATGCAACAGAACCACATAAATGTTACTGTCTCAATATTGTAGGTTACAGAATTGCATGTTCCAGGTAAAATAATTACCTCTAAAATTTTTGCCTAATACAATGAAGGGAGTTTGAAATCATGGCATGGAACTGAAGTCTCCTGACTTAGGTGTTTTTTCACTCAATCATGTATCCCTATAATTTAGGATAATGGCTTCTATTAAAATCCTACTTCATTTTCCTTTTACTTTAGACCTAATTGAAGGTCAAAAAAGAAGGTTGAAATAGCACAGATGACATAATATTCTCTTCACCTTCAGATAAAATATTGTTTGCTGTTCAAAGTGACAACTAACTCACAGTATTGTGCATGTTTTTAGCTACTGCTTTGAGCTTGCCATGAACCTGGAGGAAAAATTTTCTGTTTGCATCTATATCCTTGACTCAACTCCAAATAACAATGGGTTAAAAAAAATTCTGCTTTAGAGAAATAACATGAAACAAAATTTCTTATCTTTTTCAATGTTACGTTTCTACTTTTCTAAGGAGATGAGGATTTCTTTTGTATGTTTGTCAAATTTCACCTATAAAATTCTGCTTTAAATAAATGCATTCTTAATTTTAGGATCTAAAATGTGTCTCCTTTTCCTGTCCTTAATTCTTTCATAGCAATTACAGTTAACTCTTGGAGGCGTTTGCACTACTAAGACAATGGAGGCTTTATGATACATTCCACAGCAGTGTAATACTATAACTTATTTTGTCTGTCAGCACCATTCTTTTATTTCTCATAGATCCTTGCACTTGGGAGAAATAAAGTGGTCTGCATCATTAATTTCTATGCCCAAATAAAGAGTTTCTCAGCAGGTTGCACATGAGCTATTTAAACTGGAAGGGTAGTAAGACAGTCATTAATTATCCAGAAATGAATCCTAAGAATGTGAAAATTGTATTCGTGAGAGTACATCTCCTCTGAGAGGGGCTGGCTAAAAGCTGGACAATGATGTATTGGCACCATCCAGCAAAAAAAATTGAGTATTATTCCACATAGTCAGGGACTTTAGGCCATGGGTTAGCCATTCAAGATGACCTTAGAGCAAAGAGTGGCAGTGGCAATGTGCATTGCATTTCATCTCTGTCTAACCAAAAGCCATGAGTGGGGTAGGCTATATACATATAAGATTAAATATAAGATTTAAAATACACAAAACAAAAACAGAAACACACTTCATCACCATTCATTTGAGTTCATGGGTAGTGTATATGTTTTTTTCTAAAGCTATTATCCATTAGAATACTTGTCTAAACCAAGATTCACAATACTTAATGTTTGTTCTTTTATTAGGCGTATATTTACTCATAATACACAAAACAACCACATGAGCTTGGTGTTTAATAAAAATCTCATTTGGAAGATGAAGAAATTAAAGCAAAGAGAAGCGAAGTTACTTTTCAAAGCTGAAATTTGGACCCAAGCAGTCAGGCTGAAGAACCTGCTAACACCACACATGAATATATAATATCATTGTTTTCATAGGCCTGCAGTGAACCTCTTTGGGACTTGAACACTAACCTTTACTAATTTTTTCGTGCTTAGCAAATCATCAACTTTAAGCAGTGAACAATATGAGTCCTCTGGTAAAAGTGATAATGTCCAAAAGAGTGTATTAAGAGATAATTTACCTCTTAAAAAGGCAATTTAGCTATATCTGGGGCTCCTTTGCTCTTTGATTTCATTTTTGCTACACTTGTATAATAAGAGTGGACAGAATTTCTCTTGAAAACTTCAATGGTTATAACACAAAACTCTTCTAGGTTTATAAAGTGGCTTGTCAACCTGCTCCTAAATGTTTTTTTAATCATACTTTTTAAAAAAAAATTCTCTGACAGAGGTCTTGTAAAGAATACACAGATATGATGAATATTTCATAAAGATATGATTTATTAGGACTTCTCTGCCTTTGCTTCAAAAATTATCCATCCTTTAGAAAGCAAATACACAAAAACTACCTGCTGGTATAGTAACGAAACCAAATCCCCTGAAGGCAAACCAAGATTTCATAATAACTTCTGGGCCTTATAGACCATGGAAAGATAGTTAGTCAATGTACTATTAATATTTTATTAATAGCTGGTAAAGGAATATAGTTCTAAGCTACCACATGTGGCTGTCAGAATTGTCAGGTATGCTACTGTAAAATTATTAATGATTTAATTTTTTATGAGCTCCATATCTTTTTATATGAAAATAAAATTGATTTAAGGTCTAGAGGTAAAGAAAAAGCTTATAACAATTCCTTAGGGTACCTTAACACTATTGCCAATTCCTTTTCAAATATTTGCTGTAACTAGTTACTTCTTTAAACTTACAAATTACACTTGTATGTAATCATCTTTTTCATTTATGAATAGAGTTGCTTCCAAATGAACACTTTTTACTTTTACTACAATATTAATATGGTCTTTCTTATCTATAGTCAATTAAGGCATCATTTGGCACCATTGTTAATTATTATTTGTAGATTAGTCACTAGGTGAATACCTTAAAGGGCCACAGAAATAACTAAAGCACAAATGACGAGGAATAACTGCAACCTTTTTTCTTCTTTTGTGTGACTCTTATTTAATATCTGATTTATTCTCAGGTTGTGTTGCATATCACTCTTAACAAAAAGATAATATGGAAGGTTAAATTTCAATTGCCTCCCTGAGACTTGTAACATTCTCACCTTTCCAAATATGCATAAGGGTGTATTTATTTGTTACAAATGCTTCCTCAGACAGTCGATTATTTCACATGTGGAATACACTACTAGAGATTTCTTTGTTCCAACACATGTAGAGACATACATATGTCACGTTTTAAGACACCCAAAAAAAATTTTTAAGAAAACTCTTGAAGTTAAATGTTAATGATTCAAACACTGCTTCTTCTTGGTATTTGAAGAATTCTGCAGCCTTTTGTTAATATTTTTCTTTATTATTTTAAGCTGCCTAATTAAAAGTAAATTATGTTAGTTAAATTCTAATAAGCAGTGGGGCATAGTGCCTAGAGACTACAGTACTCTCAGACATCTGCAAAAATGATTTAAAAAATGATTTAAATTTTTAAAATACAAAGAGAGAATGAACTTTAGGTCAAATAAAATGTTGTAATATATGATATTAATGTATTTAACTTTATAACAATACAATCATAATATATACTTTATATCTATACATACACATATATATGTGCATATATTAATATATGTGTGTATGTGCGTAGATTGTGGAGAAAGAGGCCAAAAAAGACAAAAGTACAGATAGCCCATGGAAGTCACAACATAGGCCTGCTTTGTAGTTACTTATTTGTGTAATCATTTAATTAATATTTGTGTTCCCTGCTCCATTATATAATAGCTACAAGAGAGTTCTTTACCTCATTGTTCAGCACAGGGTTTATATATACACAGTATTTAATAAACACTTGTTGAATCTCCTAAGGGTGGTGTGGTGCACGCTGTCTGGGGCATGGGCATGCTTGCAGTTCTGACTCAGGTGGTGCAAAGGCAGTATATGTAACCAAAGCATTTGTACCCCCACAATACTCTGAAATAAAAATTAAAAAACAAAAAATACTTGTTGAATCAATGAAAAATAAAGTTTGTGTTTGAATTAACCCAAACAGAATAAAAACCTCCTTTTTATTAAAAGTTGAGCTGTGTAAAGAGAATGCTAGTATAGCTATGCCACAAGTAAATAAATGGGAATTTAAAGAGAAAACTGAAAATTAATATCCATGAGGAATATGTACTAGTCCTAATAAAACTTCAGTTATGTAAATATAATGGGGCAGTTTAGCACATGGATTTCTCCCCAACCCCCTCTCCCCCCAGAAAAGGACTTAATCTGGCCAATATCTTGATTTCAGATTTGTGATACACTGAGTCAAAAACCCAGCTATGGGCCGGGCACGGTGGCTCACGCCTGTAATCCTAGCACTTTGGGGGGCCGAGGTGGGCGGATTGTTTGAGCTCAGGAGTTCGAGACCAGCCTGAGCAAGAGCAACACCCTGTCTCTACTAAAAATAAAAAGAAATTATCTGGCCAACTAAAAATATTTATATAAAAAAAAATTAGCCAGGCATGGTGGCGCATGCCTGTAGTCCCAGCTACTCGGGAGGCTGAGGCAGGAGGATTGCATGAGCCCAGGAGTTTGAGGTTGCTGTGAGCTAGGCTGACACCATGGCACTCTAGCCCGGGCAGAGTGAGACTCTGTCTCAAAAAAAAAAAAAAAAAAAAAAACACCCCAGCTATGCCCTGATGGGTTTTTAAATCATAGAATTGCACGAGACTGAGTTCATAAATTGGTGGTGTTTGAAGATACTGAGTTGTAATATGTTGGTAACTTTTTATACAGTAATATAAAACTATTACATTAGCGACATGAAAATTTACTATTGTCTGTGTCTCCATTTGCTTATCTGAATAACAGGGACAATATCACTTGTTCACAGAACTGTTGTGAGGAATGTGTGTGTGTGTGTGTGTGTATAAAATTTAAGACCTATATAAAGATTTGTGTAATTTATATAAATGTTTCCTATTACTACCACTATAATCTCACTAAAGCAAAACTTCCTAAGAAGACCTTATAAACCTCTTTATTTCCATCACTAAAATATCAGTTTCTTCTGGACAATGTTTCCTAAAAAATCAAGTAATTACTTTACATGATTTACTAAACATTGAAATAAAGAACCAGAAATAAAGAACATTGAAATAAAAAGTCACTTTTAGGTTCTGATGGTAAAGGTGAGCTAGGCTCGCTCAGTAATTCTATGGCATGTACAATTTTCTGCCCCACAATCTTCTTTTAAGTAACTGCTTCTTCCCCATTCCTTAGTGAACCAACCCATTTGGACTGATCCTGCCCTCTTGCTCCCCCAGAGTCTTAAATGTATGTATGTGAACTGTGCTTAGCCAATGGGAGTACTCACCTTGTTGGCCAGTAATTAGTTCAGAGAGCAATAATTTACCCAATCTGAAATAATTTGAATTTTCTGTGTGAATTTTGCCAGAGCTATAGAATATAGAAAGACCCTTCATTTCTTTCCTTCAGTATTCTGAGCTGTACTGAGTTCAAATAATCTGAGAACTGGCAGCAGCCACCACGCAGCTACACAAAGAGAATTGGCCTGACTATAAAATGAAAGCAGAGGTGAGCTGTCTTAAAAAAAAGAGAGGCAGATTTCTTATATTGTTTGATCTAGGCCTTTTCAAAGCATCCAGATGAACCAATAAAGTACCTGTTTTGGGTAGGCTAATTTTAAATGTGTGCCTGACACTTGGAAGGCATTCTCAATAGCACACTACTGAATAGACTTCTACAAAAAAGTCATAATAGTGCACTATATTCCAATTCATGTTTTGTAATGTCATAAATTAATATATAACATGGAACTTTGCAAATACTGTGAATATACAAGCATTAGCTTATGTATTCCTATAGAAGCACAGTATCTAGTGTAATTCAATTTCTTTTCTTCATAAAATAGAGAAAATCAAATTCGTAGGTGATTGAGATCCTACTGAATGTTCTTGGTGAATTTTAAAAATTCTTTTGTCAGTGTATAATGTAATTGGATAAATTTGCATTTAATAAGGTTTTGCTGTCACCTTTTCTAATTTTATGCAGCGTATTATCTTAGTCATATAATACGCAATATTTGTGATTGCACATTCCCATTAAGTCTTATGTTGATATTAGACAAATTATAAATACTGGTTGAATTGAACACACTGTGAGAATTATAACTTATATATGACAGAACTTGTAACATATCTCTGTTCTTTGAGACTCAATTTATTGTGTGTTCATTGCAATTTAAAAGATACGCTTAATAATTTTATTTAAAATTTGCATATATATTGTACTTCAGTTCTTTTATACTTACTGTTAAACCAATTTTGTATTTCTCTACTCAAACTAAGATGTTAGGTCTATCTGAAAAAAGTAGGGATTTTTTGTAGTAAAAAGCAAAAACAAGAGAACTAAAAAAAGTCAGGTAAATTATAGAAATAACCTGGAAATCAAATTTTTCATTTATGACATTTATGTAATCCTTAATAAAAGTGACATTATTTAAAACCATAAAAAATAGGAAAAAGAAATCTGAGTTTAAAAAGCATTTGCTTCATTTTGCCTGGAGCAGAATATGCTAAAATCACATTTAGCATTTAGCACCCTTGGGCAGTGGTTCTCAAACTTTATTACGCCTAAGCCTGTTTTAAAATACACATTTTTGGGCTTCACCTCCAGAGGTTTTGATTTATTAGTTCTGAGATATGGCTCAAGAATTTGTTTTCCTAACAAATTTTCAGGTAATATTGGTATCGCTGTTCCTGAGAACACTCTTTGAGAGCTATTGTCCTAAAAGCCTCTAGATATAAACACCAATTGATCTAAAGCCATGGGGAAATAAATGTTCTCATCACACTCATAGATATTAACATTATAAAAAATTACCCTAACCCTGGAGGAAAAGAAAAATTAAAAATATTTAAAAATTATAGACTGAATGTGATTTAATTAGAATTAATATTTTTCATGTTTTGAACCCTATTGGATAAGGAAAGAAATCAAGTTATAGGGAAAATAAACACACTGATTCAATGCATTCCAGATTACTAACATAAAACAGGAAAATGAAATGAAGTTGCATTAGGAAATCAGTTTAAAAACGCTTATGATTTGTGTTTAGATTTAAAACTGAAATAAGATATTGTTAGTTATTTTATACTTCTTGATAGGCTTTTTTTATAAATAAATTTGGACAATAAAGGTATGAGAGTAATAACATTAAAAGAAGGAAGATCATTTGATATGTAAAATGGGAATTGTAAAAAAAATACCAATCTAAAAACTAATATACCCTGTTGAGGCTGGTTCTGAAAGTTGCAGGATTTTTCAGTTATCAAATGTGCTCAATCCATGAACTTTCTGAAAAATATCCTGCCATAGGGTGTAGCTAATGTCAGTGCAATGTAGTTGTGAGAAAGACCACTACTAACCACTCATGGATGGCCAACTCATTCTCCAACACAGCAGGTTTCTAGAAAGCTATTACAGTTTCTACTGACCGAGGGATCACTTAAATTTCCAAGAAAGAAAGAACACCTTAATGTGTCACTTCTCCAGTTAGACATAACACCATTTCAAATCCAAACCAATGATTCTGCACTTTTTTCACTATTGAAGTGGAATGCTCTGACTTTTATCCAGTGACTCAACTTTCTATTATATTGAGAAGGGAAATTTAAACATATCAATTTAAACATTCACAAATAACTGTAAGACCTGGGGAAAACAACAATGGTTTGCCTCTAATGGCATTCTAGGTTTATTTGGGTCATAATATCTGAGTCAAATATAGACTGACTGAATCTCTTATTCATTCATATATTTATTCAATGAACCTAAATT
The DNA here is from genome assembly GCF_041146395.1 of Eulemur rufifrons. Lineage (NCBI taxonomy): Eukaryota > Metazoa > Chordata > Mammalia > Primates > Lemuridae > Eulemur > Eulemur rufifrons. The sequence goes on from NC_090984.1 coordinate 64,141,132, forward strand.
TGCTAAGTACCTATTTCCTGCCGGTCTCCATATAGGAAGTGAGTACACATACCTAAATAGGGCTGTAAAACAAGGTACTTTTTGACCTCAGTAAACATACAGTTTTGTGGGGCAAAAGAGAAGATTACAGTTTCATAGCCTGCTGTTTAATTTATTTAAGTTTAAAGTAATTACTGATAGAGAAGGACTTATTATTGTCATTTAGGTAATTGTTTTTTCTATATATCTTGTACCTTTAATGTCCCTTCTTTCCTCTTTTACTGTTTTGCTTTAAGTGTCATTGATTTATTTATAATATGATTTGATGGCCTTTTCATTTTCTTTTGTATATATTCTATATATACTTTCTTGTGGTTACTGTCATAATTACATAAAACATCTTAAATTTATAACATACTACTTTAAACTGATAACAACTTCAATGGCATATAAAAACTGTACTCTTTTACAGTTTCACACGTACTTTATTTCACTGATGTAACAAATTATATCTGTACATATTGCATACCCATTTACATACATTTGTAGTTTATTTTCAATATTCTTGTTATTTAAATTCTGTGCACCAAAATTATAAGGGTACAGGTTGTTATATTTGTCCATGTATTTACCTTTATTGGAGAATCTTATTTTTTTCTAATGGCTTCATATAGCTGTCTCTTGCCCTTTTGCTTCAACTTCAAAACTTCCTTTAAAATTTATTTTATAGCAAGTATAATGGTAATGAACTCTCTCAGCTTTTGTTTATCTGGAAAAGTTTTAATTTTTGCTTTGCTTTTGAAGGGAAATTTTGCCAGATACAGTATTTTGGGTTGACAAGTTTTTTTTTTTTCTTTCAATACTTTTAATATATAATCTTACTCTCTTTGGTCTACAAAGTTTCTGCTGAGAAATCAGCTTTCATAATCTTGTGAAACTTCCCCTATATGTGGCAGAAGTTCAAGACAGTAATCCCAATCATGTAAGCATTTTGTAAGCCTTTGGTCATATCTATCCCGGTACCATATCATTGGCCAAAGCAAGTCATATTCTAAGTCAGGTAAGTACACTGTTCCCATTAGATTGGGGATCAAGGAGAAGTATTTATTTTCCTGAGAAATAATGTCATTGTTCAGAACCTACCCTCTTGACGAATATTATCTTTTCCACCAACAGTTAAAATACACAACCTAGGCCAAAGAAGTGTAATTTTTCTTTTTATCACACCATTTTGTTCAAAGACCAGGAATTACGTGATCTACACCAGATCTAGTTATAATTTCTCTTGATCTAGAAAATTATGAAGTAAGAACTATTAGTTATTTTCACACTCCTTCCCATCTCCTTTGCATGTTCATCACACAGTGGTGAAATTGAACAGGATAACTAAAATAAACAATTCCTAATTGAAAAAAGAATGAATGATGAGCACATACTTGTTTGTGGCAGTTTTGAAATACTTCTGGGCAAATGTTGTTCTCAAGTATTTTTATCATGTGTTCTGTGGGTGGAGGCTATTCCATGGTGAGGATCTGATTCTGCTGGCTGGGACTGCCTCCCCAGTCCATTGTTCTTCCCCAGTTCTTGGCTTTGCTCAATCAGAACTTTCTTTTCAATTACCCTCTATAAAAACTTCTGGGGAAGGCATTAGAAAATGTATGTTTTTGACCAATAAACAGCGTTGTCAGCCTGCTTCCTGTCTGTAAACTATATTAAGTGCAAGATTAAATTTTACATTTGGGACAATCTCAGTCACTTTGAATTCAGAATATTAGTGCTATGGAAATAAAACTTGATTAAAATCCTTGTGGGTTTTTTATGTATATGATTTCAATCCATGCCCTGAAATAAAACCATACCTGTACTAGCTTTTGTGACATGTTTCTCTTTCTATATTTGATATATGATATTTTGAACACATCAGGCTATTTTGGAACATGCCCTTAAGATTCCTAAAAGCCCTTTATTCTGTCTGAGAGAAACTTAGTTTTATCAAAGTTTCTAAAAACTTGTTTTGTAGCCAGATCCCTGATTTAATCTTTTATCTAGGACCATGTTCACTGTGAAATACTGAATTTTGTCTACACTTCAATACTGAATTTTAATTTGAGAGTGTGTTACTGACTGAATAATTTAGGGACAAGAACAGAGTTTCTTTCTCTGTAAAATCTGCTTATAAACTGTCCTTTTTTTTTTTTTTCCTGAGTTTACTTGTTTTTTTCCTGTCTTTATTTGCTTTCTAATTATAAAGCTACTGTCACATATTTGAAGGCTTTATTATGGCAACCCTCCATTTCTAGTTGCCAACTTTAGTAATGGTTGACTATTGATGCATAACAAAACACTCCTAAGTTCAGCTGGAGGCTAGTTCATGCAGAATCAAATCAGTTAAAATTCATATTCTCCATGTTTCTCTTACATTTATTACACCAACAAGCTAGACTATGCATGCTTTTCTTAGGGTGGCAGAAGAGTTCCAAGAAGGCAAGATCAATAATACAAGTGTTTTAAAGACTTTTGTTACTTTATACCTGCTATATTCCACTGACAAAAGCAAACAATATGACTAATCCTGAAGATCAAGGGTAAGAAAGTACCCTCTGCCCATAGAGGTGAGATAGAGTTGAAATAAACATTTCTGAATAGTTATCTAATTTGAAACTACTTGGTATTATATTGGTACATATACATTTTAATGAGAATTTTATTCATTTCTCTCTCTTCAATACACACACACACACACACACACACAGAGCTACAACTAGCCCATGTGCTGATTAGAAAAAAATGGTTCTTTCTTATGGATTGACATGTTTCTTATGTGCAAGGTTTGGCAAATAAACTGAGTGCTAAATGTTAGGTCCTTCGTAGTTGCTCACTACGGTACTCGTAGACTAAATAAGTTGCACCACAAAATAGAGTTGTCCCGCCTCAACCACAGGGGATTGTCTCTAATACTCCCAGTGAATGCCTAAAACTATGGATACTACTGAATCCTATATATACTCTTTTTTCCTATACATACATACCTATGATAAAGTTTAATTTACAAAGTAGGTGCAGTAAAAGATTAACAATAATAACTAATAATAAAATAGAACATTATATTAATATGCCAGCATCACTACTTTTGCTCTTTGGGGCTACTATAAAGTAAAATAAGGATTACTTAAAACAAGCACTTCAATATTGCCACGGTTGACCTGATAATTGAGATGGTCACTAAGTGACTAATGGGCAGGTGGCATAGACAGTGAGGATATCCTGGGCTGAGGGATAATTCACAACCTGGGTGGGATGAAGAGCAATGGTGCAAGATTTCCTCACACTACTCAGAAATGGCATGCAATTTAAAACCTGCAAATTGTTTATTCCTGGTATTTTTCATTTAATATTTTGGACCATGGTTAACCAAGGGTAACTGAAACCATGGAAACCAAAACCATGGCTAAAGGAGGATTATTGTGTAAATATCTTTTTTAAAACATTATTTTTAAATGAATTTTATTGTGTACATTTAAGGTATATAACATGATATATTGGGATATATAAAGATAGTAAAAAAGATTACCTTAGTGTAGCAAATTAACATATCCATCATCTCAAACATGGAAGAAAATAAAATCAAATATACATATCTTATAGGCACACTATCTAACAATAGAAATTAGAAATGTATTCTTAAGAGCTCATTACTTCCTGGAGTTAAGACTTGTGGTATGTAAATTCATATGTCATCTTCTTTCAAGTACATTTTGTGTGTGTGTGTCTGAATCACCAATAACACATTCAAAATAGGATGTTTTACATCGAAAGAACATCATGCTTTGTTACTATGGAAACTATCAGCTCCTCTAGAAAAGCTTTCATAGTCGTCTTTTTTTCCTCTCTCTGCATGTTTTACCCCTCAAATTCCTTAGCTGCCACTTTGTGTCTGCCTTTGTTCTGACTTTGAGTGCAGTTTTATGACCTTCATACCCCTAACAAAATCATTTCTTTAATCTAAAATTTTACTTTCTTATCCAAAAACAGAAGTTTAAGTAATCAGTTATCATTTTATTTCTACTGTCTCTTTAATTTTGAAATAGCAAGTTGTCATAATCTAAGTAAATTTTATAGAGGAATAAATAGTTAAGTAAATAAAATAATTGCTAGTCATTGGGCACAGATTATATGATCATTTCCCCTCTTTATTTAGAGCTATGATGCATCATTAATCAGATCCCTAAACTCAGCCAACAAGGCCCCTGAAATCTATGATTTTCTGTAAGGCTTTTGTGAGTTATATAAATACTGCCATAAACTGTACCAATGAACAGCTTAAAGGATTCAAGACACTCCAAGTATTAAAATTTAAGAATGCTTCAGTAGAATGTTTTTTCTGTAAAAACATAACTGACTTATAAGATGACGACAAAATGTCCATCAGGATTTTTAGAAAGATCATGAATCATCCATTTTCCTATCCCATCCAATGCTGTACTGATGAATCTTTTTGAAACATGAGATCATACTCTGAATTCCAAGTTCAATTTCACTTAGAAATTAATCAATGATATACAAATAGTGGAATGTTGATAAAGGCAGTTTAGCAAGTGCTGGTAATACTTATTTAAATAGAGTTGGGATATGCCCTTATAATTAAAAAAAATGCTTTTTCATATGGTGACTTGTTTGGAACACAACAGAATGACCTTTGGTACTTGATGATGCTTAATTTTATGTGTCAACTTAGCAAACCTGCAGTGCTCAGTCAATCACCAGTCTAGATGTTTCTGTGAAAGTATTTTGTAAATGTAATTAACATTTATAATCAGTGGACTTTAAGCATAGAGGATTATCCTAAATATTGTGAGCATCATCCAATCACTTGAAGGCCTTACAAGCAAAATCTGAGGTTTCCAGAAGAAGGAATTCTGCTTCAAGGCTGTAACATAGTAGTCCTATCTGGGTTTCTAATTTGCCTATCTTCCCTGCAGATTTGGGACTTACAAGCCTTGGTGATCTTATCAGCTAATTCCTTGAAATAACTCCTTTTCTATATATATATTTATATCCCATTGGTTCAGTTTTTCTGAAGAACTGCTAAATAAAGAAAAAAACATTCTACCACATTAAAATGGTAAAAAAAAAAAAAAAAAAAAGACTTTATTCAAGGCTATTGCAATAGAGGTGGTGCAATAGAGGAGAGAGATTAGGCTCAACTCCAGATACCATGATTACAAGTATAGATTCATACCCAAGGAGCAGGATGAGGGGTCAGTGGATAAAAAAAAATTACTCAGAGAAGATATCACAGGTAGGGAGATTCTTGCTAAGCCTACTTAACAAGATTCTTGCTGAAGACAGGCCAGGGTCATTAGACAGCAGGGTGGGGGTTGAGGAATTTAATCAGCTATCAATGGTGATCAGATATCAAGGATGGGGAGATTCTCCCTACACCAACTTAGCAGGATTCTTGCTAAAACTGGACTTGGCAAGGACAGACACAAAAAGCTAAGGTCAAGGTCTAGTCCACTAGGCTAGAGAAGCCTAACTAACGTTTGGTCAAGATAGATTCGTTGTCAGAACCCTGACAAATACAGTGAATAGTAGTCCCCAAAATATATTCTGCTATGCACCTAAAATGCATTAGCAATTTTAGCCAATTTTTTGGAAGAATATGAAGCATGACATAAAATATAAATCTTATTTGAAGAGTTTATGTGTATACGCTAAGGTTTAAGGAGCCCAACTCATCTATAAATAATCAGGTAAACATAGAAACATTTTAATATTCATGGAAATATCCATTTTCCCACAATGAGTAAAAATTTAGTATCCATGAGGTTAAATGTAGGATAATTTTGTTCATTTTTCAAGCAGAGTATATTTTAAATATATTGACTGAGTCTTCAACATACTGTGTGGAATGGTAAACTGTGTTCTCATGTCAAATAATGGCATTCCATATTATTAAATATTTCCTCAAGTGGCAACAGCTGGCTTACTGCTATAAAAAGTGAGATCTCAGCTAAACCTATTATTATGAAATTCCTAGAATTGGAACTGAAAATAAGAGGAGATAAAACTTTATTAGCAAATACACAAAAATATATTCACTTAAATATAGGCAAATAATTCTAATGAATGGTTTAGTAATACATATGAAGACCAACTGAGCAAAGGTTGCAACTATACATACTCATTTTTGCACTACTATCTATAACAATGAACCACTTCTACTATCAAGATGAAGAGGCAATAATAGTGTCAAGGGAGTCTATGTAAATGAATCCCATAGACATTGTAACAGCGCATAACAGAAATTATTTTCTCACCTGGTAAGTGACTTTCTAAAAGGCCAGTGGTGGCACAAAATTCAATTATCGCATATCTGTGAGTTTCTTTCCTCTCTCCTAGTTAGTATGTCTTTTTGTTTCCTTGACAATAGAAAGTGTTTGTAAAGTATTAATGGAGAAAAAATTATGCATAGCTGATATAAGGAAGTGAGATGGCTTATATCTTATTATATTGTAAATTTGTCACTATCCTTTGAAGTGATAGAGGTTATTTCCAAGACAACAAATGACCAAAAGTCTTCATGTACATTTATTATATTATGTTTTAAGACAGCACATGAATAGATGAGTTCTGTCAATCTGATACTTTTCTGTGGGTATTTCAGATCCCAAATATTTGCTAAAAAATAACCAGTCTTTGTAAGAGCTATGAGATAAAATCACCATCTACAGAATTTAAGGTATAAAGCAGATTACTGTGAAAAACTCCGTTAAAAAATAAACCTAAATATCCATCCATCTTTAATATATTAAATGTATTTAATATACTTAACATATTAATATTTAATATATTAAATGCAATATGTTATGTTTTGTATTTAATCAGAAAACTTTACATTGGCTACAAAATCTCTAGTTTGCTTAGAAATGTGAGTCACAAATAGTCATCCAGGAGAAACTTTTTTCATTAGATTTAAAAAATAGGACCAATGCTTTAAGTGTTTGGCCAAGAACTCTAAGGTTTACCCTATAGATAAGAAGCAGCTATTAATGGTATTTGGATGGGGTTGAGAATAGAGTTACTATCAGGCCAACACTGTAGACAGTTAGAAATACTGTAAAATTTTCCTTAGCGCTTCTTCTGAAGTTGCTTGTATGAGTTTCCTATTGATGCCATACAAATTGCACAAGTTTGATTACTTAAAATAACATCCATTTATTATCTTACAGTTCTATAGCTCAGAAACATGTCAGAGGTCTCACCAGACTAAAATCAAGATTACCACAGGGCTGCATCTTTATTGGAGGCTCTGAGAAAGAACAACTCTTTTAGGTTCTTAGCCAAATCACTGTTTTGCAGATACAGGACTGAGGTCCTTGTTTCCTCACTGCCTGTCAATCAGCGACCACCTTAGCTACAAGAATCTTCTTTCAGGTCTTTGCCCATGGGTCCTGCATTACAGAACCACTAATAGCAAGTGGAATCCTTCTCATGCATGGAATCTCCTTGACTTTTCCTTCCGCTATAAATGTTCCCAAAGACATATTGACTTGAGGACCAAAGAAATGAGGTACCATGAATTTAATATGAAGAGTAAAAGAAAATTCTAGTGTTCATACATATAAAGCCACTCTTATCTGGGTAAGTTTATTATGTATGGAACACAGATATTGTTGCAATGGATATGTTTAAAAATCTAGCAGATGCTGAACTTGGCTCCATATGCTATTTAATAGACATAGGCAGAAAGATTAATATGTACACATATGAACAGAATAATTAGCAAGATTCATTTAAATTATATATACAGAATCTGCACCTAAAATAAAGAAAATACATAAAATTTCATAAACAGAGAGGTGTTTAAATGCTGGATTTCTTCTAGGAAATAGAAGTTCTTCTTTGTTCATGTAATTCTGTTTTATAGATATATCTATGTTTTGATATATTCAGAAAACTATCACATCACTGATTAATGTTTACTTTTTTAAATGTCAATATATCTTTATTTTTGTGTTTGCTTTCATTAGCACTTCATCACACATTGGGCAAAGTAAATTGCAGCATTACTGTCCCTTAATTATCCACCTTCTTTGAGCAGAATGTACTGTTCTTTTATTTTAAATTAAACCTTAAACAAGATAAGTAAACATAAGTTAGGGAAAAATATTTTATGTCAGAAATTATCACATTTAGTAAGAAGTATGACAATAGCTTTAGAGAATACAAAGAGTTTTTTCTTTTGGAGTTTTATGTTTTGTTTTAATCAAGTCAGTTTTATAAGACAGCTTCTTCCCAAGATATAACAAATAATTTTGTTATTACTCAATGGAAGATTGTAGATGGTGGTGCAGAAGCTGAACACACTTTTAGGATACTCAAACTTACTGATATAGATCTGACAAAGAGCGTTTCATTTGATAGATAGACCTCTATGATTTGGTAAGTTTAAAGCACATGTTAAGAGTGGCTAAAGTCACAGTCTAAACAACTGACATTTACAAATTTCCCAAAAGTCAGTTCTCCACAAACGGCAAAATCCTGATATGATTTTTAATAAGGAAAATTTTGCTTTACTTGTATTTCCTTAATTAAATGTCTGTAATGGATTAAAATGAAATTAAGCAAAATCATTTTTACTGTTTATCATCATGATAAAATGCCTCATGAACACTCTCAAAAAATAAGTAATCATGTATAACAAATGTAGACAACTGGATTTCACTTCAAATCTGGATTATTTTCTTCTTTCAACAAAAAAATTAGCATTGAAGTTACATGGTATCTTTTTTTCATTTTATAATTTTTGCCATGAATCTTAAAAATAAATCTTACTATATAATCAAGATAAATCATTTGAAAGGTAGATGAATTGCTATCATGCAAAAAAGGATAAAATTACACTGCTATGTTATTTTAAATAATATTTAGTAAATAATATCCATATAGTGATGTGTATAAATAATATAATTTTCCTGGAAAGGGTAGGAAAGGACAAGAGAAAGTAGAAATAAATGAAATATGAGCAAAATTTTAGAACATATTTAGAAACAGGGTGACTTTTCTTCTTCTAAAACTTACCCATTAAATACAACCACACACATACACAAACACATTCATATACATATACATGCTCATATAGAAGCTATGAAAACCTCTGTTGCTTACATTTATCATAGATGGACAGGTATCTAAATCCAAATACTTTATGAAAACCAAACCAAATGTAAATAGAAGTAGGCATGGATGCAGGACAGATGTATCTTGACAGATTTAATATTTCTGGATCTATATGTTTCATTCTGAAATCCTCATGTCCACATGTTTAAAAAATGATATCTTTTTTAAAAAGGTGGCATGTCAGCTTTTGTTAAAAATAAACAACCTACCTTGATTAGCCCAAAATGTTGGTAATCATGTGGAAAAAAATATTTTATTAGAAACAAGAAGTAATTGTCCTTTCATAAGAAGAACATGTCTTCTAGAAGGAGAAAATGAGTTTCAAACACAGTGTTTGTTGTGTGGATGTATGCATGCAGGGTGGTGCATTTATAAGTGGCTTTTACACTTTAAATACTCATATTCAATACACTGAAGTAGGAGTTTAATTATCATCAAGCAGAATAAGAGAATATTGGATTTCTAGAAAATCAGCAAGGTTCAAATCTGAAAGACATTGACTATACACAAAGGCAATATTGTTAAAGTGCCTAAACTTGTGCCATTATAAATGTCAAAGGAACATAAAGATCCTACACAATTAGATGCTATACACAAAGATCATAACAAAAAAGGTAAATTATGACATAAGTCCTTATTTTAAAATAAGGTATCTATTCGATATATTTGAAAAATATAGCTGTACTCATGTGCTACTTTAAACTAAAAAAATTCTCCATAGTATTATGTTCATACAAAAGTCATTATCCGAAATAATATTACATTTTTCACTCTTGGAGGAACAATGGATTTTCTTCAACAAATAACGATGTATTTGACATGCATTTAATTTGATCAAGTAGTAGACTGTTCTCTTACAAGAATAGACAATTCTTCTCAACAGATGAGTACACTGCAGTTAAGAAAATATTTCTCCTTAAGATAGAATACATCTCCATGGATTTATATAGCACTAATTTGAAACTTAAGACAGTTTAGAGTAGTGGCAAACAAAATTATGTGTGCTGTGTATTAAAATTAATAAATGATAGAAATGTTGGCATGGATGCAGAGAGATAGGAACACTCATACACTGCTAGTGGGACGGCAAATTAGTACAACCTTTATGGAAAGTAATATGGAGATAGCTCAGAGAACTAAAAGTAGAGCTACCATTTGACCCAGCAAGCCCACTACTGGGTATATACCCAAAGGAAAAAAAAAAGACATTCTATAAAAAGGACCTCTGCATTCAAATATTCATAGCAGCACGATTCATAATTGCAAAGATGTGGAAACAACGCAGTGCCCATCAATATATGAGTGGATTAATATAATTTGGTACCTGAGGAGAAGGAAAAATGGTGGAGTAAAGGTGACTTTCTGGCTCTCTGCTCCCAGAGAAAGAGGTGAAGAACTCGGTCTGCTATGCATGAGTCGGTCACTCCCACGCAAGAACAGCATTGTGAACCTGCAGAGAAACAGCGTGAGACACACAAAACAGAGAAGAAAAAAAAAGGTGAATGGGATATAGGATCGCAAAGTCTGAAAAGTACAGGATAAACAATAGAGAATACAGTGTGGGATGGCTGTGCCCACCTGGCCAGCAAGTGCAGTGGGATCTGACCCACAGAAGAACGTCCTGCTTCCCCACTGACCTCCATACCCACTCAGAAAGGGATCTGCCTGAAGTTGGTGCAAAATTGCAGAAGGAGTCGTTGGGCTCTGTGGAGAGGAGACAATAACTGGAACCATCTTGAAATCCCCAGAACTCTGCGCTGGGACTGCACTGGACCAGTGAGGGACTGGTCTGAGCTACCACTGAAGGGAGTTGGGAGACAGACACCTCACCTAAGGCAGTCAGCGGGACCAGAACGAGGTGAACACTGAAAAGGGGGCTTTACCCTGAAAACTGCTGCAGAGGATTAGTCTGGCTCAGGGCAGGTCAGAAACAGTAAGACGTCCTGCTGGACAGGCACAAGACTGCGGGAGGGTGACACAAAAAAGACAACAGGCATCCTATTGACTCAACTCCCCAATCAGGCATCTGCCAACTCCTGAACGGTTGCTCCCCCCCATTCCCCCCCCCCCCCGCCAGTGCTAGCGCTCTGCGGGTGGGCATCTGTCATTTTTGAGGTCCACAACCCAGACACTGTGGTGCACTATGATTTGGGGCAGCACCCTTTCTCTAGCCAGGGGACTCTCGCAACAGGCCCTACCCTTCTGCGACCTATTGTCAACCAGTCAGGCCATTTTGATGGGCGAATTTTGAGTACTTCTGCAGTCAAGGGAGGCTAAAACCTGCAGGATTCACAGGTGGTGAGGCGCTGGGTGGACTTGGGTATCACCCCACCCACCCCCCACTGCCTGCCCCAGCACCATGACTTTTGTGCGAAAATGGTAGGCTCCACCCTTGGAGGTAGGGAGAGACAAGAAAAGCCACTTTCCCTGTGTGACTGACATGAATCTGCGGGGCTTTAGTGCAGATCAGTAGTTGACAGCCCAGTGACTCAGCCTGACAGACCGGCTTACATCATCCAGTGGGATCATAACTCTGGGGCCTGATCTCCGCATCTGGTCAGCTGCCAACAGTGGGTTTTGCAGTCAGGGAAGGAAAATCCTGGCCAGAGGCCACAGCAGGTGCACCAAGTAACCCCTCCCATCAGGAGCAGCCTCCCAAGAGTGGTAGAAGAACCCTGAATAACATATTAGTGGCTCCCCCTAGCAGCACATCAAGCAACCATAGAAGCACACACATCCAGGCTGGTGGGCAGCAGCTGCGATCTGCCTTGCTCCTACCACCACTTTAAGGGGCAATAGGGTCCAAGTAACCCTCAGGAGTAGCAAGATCCTTCCTAAAGATTGGGGCATTAGTATTCCTCACCCAAGGACCAGAAAACAGCACAGAGGCATCAGATTACCTCGATAACTGGCTCCTCCACACAATCTACAACCAATGACAAAGAAGGTAACCCCACAACTTAACACGGTGCCCTCCATCTCAAGCTATTAGAGGGCAATGGAGTTATACAGACAGTTGCAATTCACCACATGGGAGCTTAAGCAGGGGGACCAAACTCACTAATTTCCACTGCCAAGAGGTGAAGACAACAGTTCAGAGGTAACCCAACTTTCCAAAATACCCCTAAGGCAATACAAGACCAGCATGACTCCTCCCACCACTGTTAAGGAACATCCCTTGGGGGCTTGAACTTAAGGAAACAAACCAGTCCTAGCACTCCACAGTTCTAAATCAATTACCCCGATGAGAAAGAACCAGAGAAGGAACACAGGGAATATGAAAGAGCGAAGAGAAAAGTCATCCCTAAAAGAAATCCTGAGACCCTCAAAATCAGATACTAATTTAAATGAAATGATTAAATTGTTGGAGGAAGAATTCTGAATATGGATTGTAAGGAAACTCAATGGAATTGAAGAGAAAATAGAAATCCAACACAAAGAAGCCATGAAAACAACACAGAAAATGAGTGAAAAATTCTTTATAGAAATTGAAATATTAAGAAAAAGCCAAACAGAAATCTTACAAATGAAGGAGGCATTGAAGGAACTTCAAAACACAGTGGAAAGCCATAAAAATAGAATGGATCACGCCAAGGAAAGAATCTCAGAGCTTAAAGATAATGCCTATGTGCTAAACAAATCAGATGAAGAAAAAGAACACAGAAGCAAGAGACAAGAGCAGAATGTACAAGAAATGCAGGATCATGTAAAGAAACCAAACATAAGAATTATAGGCATCGTGGAGAGAGAAGAAGAAAATACGCAAGGGCTGGAAAATCTATTTCTTGGACTAGTGGAGGAAAATATGCCTGGCCTGGCCAGAAACATAGATATCTAGATTCAAGAACCACACAGAACTCCTGGGAGACTTAACGTGAAGAGGCAAACACCACGTCACGTAATTATTAGGCTGCCCAAAGTAAACATGAAAGAGGCAATTCTTCTAGCAGTAAGACAAAAACAACAGATAACCTACAAAGGAAATCCTATCAGACTAGCCGCAGACTTCTCAAATGAAACCCTACAAGCCAGATTAATATTTATGTGCACATATGGAAGCAACATTTATTGGGTGTCAGGTAGGTGGGAGGGGGGAAGAGGGGATGGGTATATTCACACCTAAGGGGTACGATGTTCGCTTTCTGGGGATGGGCACGCGTGTAGCTCTGACTCAGACGGTACAAAGGCAATTTATGTAACCAAAGCATTTGTACCCCTGTGATATTCTGAAACTTAAAAAAAATTAATTGGCCGGGCGCGGTAGCTCACGCCTGTAATCCTAGCACTCTGGGAGGCTGAGGTGGGTGGATTGTTTGAGCTCAGGAGTTCGAGACCAGCCTGAGCAAGATCAAGACCCTGTCTCTACTAAAAATAGAAATAAATTATATGGACAGCTAAAAATATATATGGAAAAATTAGCTGGGCACGGTGGCGCATGCCTGTAGTCCCAGCTACTTGGGAGGCTGAGGCAGGAGGATCACTTGAGCCCAGGAGTTTAAGGTTGCTGTGAGCTAGGCTGACACAACAGCATTCTAGCCTGGGCAACAGAGTGAGACTCTGTCACAAAAAAAATAAAATAAAATAAAATAAAAAAATAAAAAAATTAATTAAAAAAAGAGCTGTTCACAGAGATAAATAAATAGTAGGAAAAACAAAGAAAAGACTGACATATGAAAGCTTAAGTGTTAGAATTAGTTTGGCCCTTATTCATCTTATTAGCTCATTAAATGTGAAATGTCTGATATTGAATCAAAAATATCATTTATTATATGTCGAAAAGGAAGCAGTACAGTTAATCAAAGTAGGCACCTAAACTATTGACACAGTTTTGCTATCTTAATAGTTTATACCAGCAGTAAAGAAGCCTGGAGAGTGAGTGGTGATGAAATCACAAGAGGCATTTTCCACAGCTTGTTGAGAATTGAGTATATTTCCTTATGCTCCAAAGCCTGGAAGAAGTGGTAGTCAGTCAGTCGGTGCAAGGTCTCATGAATACGGTGGATGACAGAGAGTTTCCAAGTCCAGCTTTTGTAGTTTAAGCAGCATTGTTTGTGCGACATGTGGTCGATTGCTGTCTTACAAGAGAATTGGCCTGTCTCTATTGGCCAATCTCAGTTGCTTAATTGCAAACATCCTCATCATTTTGTCCAATTGGTGGCAGTAGACACCTGCTATAATTGATTGCTCAGGTTTCATGACCCTGTAGTGGATAATACCAGTGCTGGATCACCAAACAGACAGCATTAGCTTTTTTTGATAAATATTCAGTTTTGGACTGTGTTTTGGCACTTCATCTTTCTACAACCATTGTGCTGAATGCCAGCAATTGTCAAAAAGAATCCATTTTTCATGACATGTAACAATACATTGTAGAAATGGTTCACCTGTATGTCATGACAGCAAAGAAAAGCAAGCTTCCAGACGATTCCTCTTCTGACACTTGTTTAACTCATGCAGAACCCATCTATCCAGCTTCTTTACCTTGCTGATATGTTTCAAATGGACCAATATTATTGAAATAGTAACATCAAACCTTGCTGGTAATTTACACATGGGTTGAGGTGGATTCTCTTCCACTGCAGCTTTCAGGTCATCATTATCCACCTTGGTCTCAAATTGCTCACGTGGCTCATTTTCAAGATTAATATCACCACAACAGAACTTCTCAAACCATCAGCTTACTGTGCATTCTTTAGCCACATCCTTCCCAAATACTTCATTGATAATTCAAGCTGCCTGCTCTGCATTGATTCCATGATGAAACTCATATTCTAAAATAACATGAAATTTTGACTTATCCACGGTTTCACAAAAATTGCTCTAAAAAAATTTGAAATATAATCACAAGTCAAACTGTGTGTTTAAAAGACTGAGGATGTATCTTCACAATGAAAATAAAACAAGAAGTGTCAAAGTGAAATGTCAGAAATATCAACTGTCAAACTTAGTACTTATGGAAATCAGATATTTCATACTTGATAACCTAAAAAATCTGGAACACTCGTCCTTTAAAAATGAAGAAATAATGAAGACTTTCCAAGATAACGAAAGCTGAGGTAGTTCATCACCTGTAGACTGGCTCTGCAAGAATATCCAACCTATTCTCAATGGAAGCCTTTCCTTGAAGTCTTTTCTTTTTCTTGAAAGCATTGCTTATATGAAACCATTTCTGAAATCCTTATTTTGATAATGCTTCTCTATTAGTATGTACTTTAAAATACTGCCACAGGTATGGGGTATTTTATTACAGACTTATAATATTAATATTAATTGTTGGTGAGATTGTAGAGTAATTAGAAATTTTATAAATAATTGCTAGAAATGCAATTCTTGCATTCACTTCGGATAAGCATTGTCTGAGTTGTATAGATTTCAGTAAAGTATCACTTCACATAACACAAAGTTGTTCTATTAATTATAAGAGAAAACATGCTATTTATAGCTGCAACTGCCTTTTAAGCTGACTAGATTTTGTTAAATAGGATCCTTTCATTTCCCTGACATGAAGAGTGTGGATATTGTAGTTTGGAGAGTTCTAAGACACAAGAATTTCTAATTGTGAGTAATAGAGGAAAAATAAATGAAGCCTCTTAGGGCATTTGGGGAAAAGGGTAGGAATGAAAGAAAAAAAAAGAAGGAAAAAATGGAGCAAAAAAAATGATTGGTAGTTAAGTGATATGATTTGTGCAAAAAAGGATATTTATATTAATAATTTCTTATATTTTTATTAATATCAAGAGAAATTTATTGATTTATGTATATTGCTTTCCATCCAGCCAAGTGGCCAAATGCCACAGACAATATTTAAAAATACTAACTATTTATGATGACATAAATACAAAACAGAAGTTAATCTACTAAATTTTATAAAAAATCTCCATACTGAAAACTTTAAAATATTACTGAAAGATATTAGAGAATTCCCAAATTAATGAAGGTACATTTTATGATCTTGCATTAGAACACTCAATATTTGAGATGTCAATTTTATACAAATAGATGTAGGGATTCGAACAATAGCATTCAGAATCCCAGAAAATGCTCTCCTTTTTTGTTTTCTTTTTTTCTCCACCCCTATTTTCATTGGGTGAAAATATGAGAGATTTATATAAGCCAGAAATAATATTGTAAAGGAATAATGAGAGAGGACCTACACTATCAAAAATTAAGGATTAATACAAACAACAGTAAGTAATGCAGCATGTTTTTCACAGAAGTGTGCACAAAGACAAAAAAAAAAGCAAAACATAGTCTGGAAACAGAGGCACACATATGCATTTATCAGACATGATAAAATGCTGCTGTAAACCACTAGGAAAATGAATTTCTTTTCAATATATTGTACTGGAGATAAATAATATATCTGTACAGAAAATATGAACCTTGACACTATCACAATACTCAAAGGTTAATTAATGAGGATAAATTCTCTAGAATAAAAATAGACATCTTTTTGAACTTGGGGTAAACATTCATTTCAGAAACAAGAAACAAAAATTACCTATAAAAGAAGATACTGATGTAACTAGGATTAATTAAAATGGAGAACTTCTGTTCAACAAAGGAAATTACTCATAAAATAAAAAGGCAAACCAACTACTGGTATAAGCTATTTACTACACATAAATCTGATAGAAGATATGGATATATATATATATAAAAGAAAATATGAACTGTTTCAAATCAATAATAAAGACAAACAAAGAATAGAGGAAAAGTTATGGAGGATTACCTTGTAATACAAGATAGACAAATGATCAAGAAAAAAATATTTAAATATGCTTAACATAATTATAAAGAGAAATTCAACTTAAACCACAAGGAGATAAACACTATACCCACATCCTAATAGCTGATATAGAAAAGACTGACAGTATTACTAATTGTTGGTGAGATTGTAGAGTGATTAGAAATCTTATAAATAATTGCTGGAAATGCAATTCTTGTATTCACTTTGGAGAACAATTCAACAGTATCTAAAACTAAACATACAGAAATTCCAGTTTTAGGTATATACATAAGAGCAAAGGGTACATATTACCATAAAACAATATGTGAATAAATGTTCATAGCAGCTTTATTCATAATGGTACAAAACTAGAAACAACCCAATTGTTTATCTAGTGGAAAATAAATAAATTGCATCAAAGTCATAAAAGGGGATAATACACAATAATAAAAAACACACACACAAAATGAATAAATTTAAATTAAAAAAACCCAGTCCTTTTGAGCAAAAAAAGCTAGACAACTTAACATATGTTTACATTTATATGCACTCCCAGACAAGAAAAAAGCTATGGTTATAGAAATCATAGTAATAGTCACTGCAAAAGGACACAGGGAGCCTTGCGGGAGTGATGGAAATGTTCAATATCTTAGTCTGTGGGGTGGTTATGTAGGTGTGTGTCTAAGCAAACACAAGTAAAATAAATTGAGATTGTGCATATTATTGTACTGTACCTAAATATTATATCATTTAAAAAAGAAATACTTAAAATATATGGATTATTATGAATACCTTTGTGAAAAGAAATTTACAAATAAGATTGAATGGCCATATTCTTAGAAAGATGCACATTGATATGGACACCTGAAGAAATAAGAGATTTAATTAGTTCTATAAGTATTAAGTAACTGGATTATTTTTATTGTTGTTGTTCAAGATTTTCTTGACTAATGTGGTCTTGCTGTGTTGTCCAGGCTGGTCTCCAATTCTGGGCCTCAAGAAATCCTCCTGCATTGGCCTCCCAAAGTTCCAGGATTACAGCCTTGAACCACTGAGCTCAGCCTAGATGCTTAATTTGAAAATTTTTCCCAATTAAACTTTGGGGACCACACACATGTCTTCACCAGTGAATTCTACAACTTATTTAAGAAACAGTGAATACAAACAAAGAGAATATTATCTAAAACTTTGTATAAGATCTATATTGTCTTTACGTCAAAACCAGAGGAAGATATCACAACATGGGATATTATATGCCGATCACACATTCTAAGTAGAGATACCTTAGGATTATATAAAGTGCAAAATATCAGAACAAAGTTATTTTAAATATGATATTTAATATGAAATATGAATATTCAGAAAGTCACTATTCAAATTCTAGGTTAATAAATTTAGAAAAGACTGAGAACTTGAATGTTGATGTATGTATGCATTGCTGCAGAAAGTAGGGAGGAAGACAGAGGCAGATAGAGACAGAATGAGACTTTGGGTTATGTCATTTTCCTGGCTCAATTTGTTTAATTATGAAAATATACAATTCATGTTTTTATATTTTAACTATACACACACTGCACACACTCCACAAATATAATATTGTTTAGTGAATGTTTTCAGTTTCTATAAATATAATGAGTTGTAATATTTGCTTTCTTCACTTAATATATGGGGAACGAGATGTAATTCATGGATTATAACTGCTGCACAAGAATATACAGATGTACCAAAGGATATTTACCCATTCTTCTAATTATTAGTGTTTCATTTATATCAATTTTTTCCCATTAAAAATGATGCTGCTATGAACATCTTTGCACATGACTCCTTATATTTTCTCTAGGGCATGTAGCTAGATACAGAGTTTCTTAGTTATAGCATATAAGCACTTGGAAAATTTATTAGATATTGCAAAGTTGATCTCCACAAAGATTTTACCAATTGTCTCCATAACTACCAGTGATTGAAAACTTCTGTTCTCTTATATGCAAACAAGAGATGTTTTGATGGATTAATGAGGATTAAATACAGTTTAGAAAAGAGAGAGTGGGAGAAGAAATGTGTAAACAGTGAACACAAACATCTATTCTGTGATGGATGCTAAAAAGGAGAGAGGAAATATTAAATATGTCATACTTAATGACATAAATATTGCTGTCATTTATATTATCAATTATTTTCTAGGCCTTGAGGTTATAACAGAACACACAAATTTCTGCCTTTATGAATGGAGCCTTTATGTTGTTGTCAGGATGACAAACCAAAATCAAATAAATATATAGTATAATTCCCTTAATTCATGATTTAAAAAGGAATAAAACCAGATAAGAAAACAGAGATACTAGTAATGTGGGATAGAGAAGGTTTACAAATGGGGCATAGAGATAGGTGATAGGCTGGTCCAGTGAGACATCTTTGAAAAGGAGAAAACCTGAAATGATGTGTATGTACAAGCCACGTGACTCTACAGAAGATATTCTAGAGAGAAGTAGCAGCGCAAGCAAAGGCTTTAAAGCAAACACATGATCAATATGTTCCAGGCACAACAAAAAGACAAGTGGGCTGGATAGGAATGACCAGGGTAGAGGGTCTTAGAAAATCAAGCTAAAGACTCTGGCAGAAGTCTAATATAGGGCCCTTTGGAAACGCCACAGACTTCAAATTTTATTCCAAGGGTGACCTAAAGTCATTAGAGAGTTAAAAACAACGAATGATCTATTTTCCTTTTAAAGTATCTCACTTCCTAGGCAGGGAAGAATAAATTTTAGGGAGACAGAGAGACGAAGAGTGGAAGCAGAGAGGCTAGGTTAGAGATGTTATTACCATAGTCCAAGGGAAAAATCAGTATGGCTTAGAAAAATTCAGAGATAGAAAAAGTAAATTTGACTGAGTTAAAAATGTAGTTTGATGATTAGAATATATAGTTTTATGCTGAAGGATTGGTTGCAAACTAGAACATAAAGAGACGAATAAATAACGAATATTAGCTTTTTGGTCTGAGCACCTGGGGAAAAGGCAGTAACAACACGTTTGGTGGGAAAGCCTGGTGTAGAAACAGGTTTGAAGAGTTGAAGGAGAAAATAAAAGTTCTGCTTTACATGTTAAATGTAAGATGTTTATTAACACTAGAGGAAAGTTGTCAAGTAGGCATTTGAATATGTTAGTCTGGAAATCACAGGGGAGATCATGGCTGAAGATAATAACCTGGAGGCCATCAATTTATTTAAACTCCCTGGACAGTGTGACGCCACCCAGGAGTGGGTGTAGGCAGAAATGCGAGAAAGCTCATAAGGGAGTCCTGAACTCTCAGAATGTTAGAGGTTGGAAGATGAGAAGTTACAACACAGGCTCTGAGAAACAATTACTACATAATAGCAGTAAAACCAAGAGGGCATGACACACTGTGGACTACATAAAAATATTATAATATTAATAAAAAGTGAACAGTTGCACAATTGCTGAAAAGAGATAAAATAAGAAGAGAACAGAGAATAACTCAATAGTCAATAGTCAAAGTTGTCAATGTGTTGGCTACCTCAACAAGGGTGGTTTTGGTGGATTAACCAGGGATAAAGCGCCAATTGGAATAGGAAAAAGAGAAAGTGGCATATGAGGAACAAGAAATAGTTGATACATATAAAAATTTAATTAAATTCTATTACTCAGATTTTGGTAAGTGTACTGTGACTATGTAAGACAATGTCCTTGTTGATAGGAAATATACATCAAACCACCTATGGGTAAATGGGTATCATATTTGCAACCTTTATTTCAAATTTTTCTGAAGAGTAATATTTTCTGTTACTTTTCATATGATGTAGGTGTAAATGAGTGGTGCAAGTGGATCCATTACAAGCTAGTAGTGGGTGACGTGCTATGCTGCCCAGTGTAGTGAATTCTTATAATCTGATGTTTCCTCAGCACCCATTTTGAATATAGGTTTAACTTTTTATACCAGAAGCACAGCTTAGTCACCCTTGACACAGTTTCCAGTTCTCCACCTCCTTCCAGTTCCTCTATGTGATTGATCCATATACCTACCTTATACAACCAACTCCTGATGATCACTTCCCTATGGGACAGCTAATACAAAACTTATTTGTCCCACCCTACTAACTCCCACAGCAATCACTTTGCAGCCACAGTGTGACGCCATGGAACTCATGCTTGCTTGCTTGCTCTAAATCGCCAGTTAGAACTTCTTGTGGGGAAATCCACCTAGGTCATACTCTGGACCTCAGTAAAAGCCTTGGCCCACATACCCCTTCCACCCTCTTTCAGACTCCCTACCATCTGGTTGAGCATGCATGTCCTGGACACCCCCTTTCCTGTCAGCCCTTCAAGGCATGCTGCCCTCGTCTCTCTAAAATCTGTAAGTAATAAACTAATTCTGTTATTTTGTGTGTTTTGTTCAGTTGCTTCCTTTATATCTCATTGACTGATACACCTGAACTTCTTTCCTGGTCAGGGCTCTACTAGAGAGTAGCTACCTTGATAGGAATAAATTGGATACAGGCCAGACAAGAGAGCCACAAGAATGTCTGTCAGTATAAACAACTTTCCTATGAGAGGAACACCTAGTCATGGGTTGGATGCATAGGCATTAGGTCATTTACCAGGATAAAGAAGTATTCCTTAACACACATACTCTAAATGTCTACAACTACCTCTACCGGAACCTTATCAGGGCAGGGCTAAAGTTTATACGAGAGACAGAGAGAGAGAGAGAGAGAGAGTCACAAACATATCTCAAAACCAAATCAGAAGAAAAATACAACACCCAGATCTCCAATACCCCATTTGGGAGTGTGAATAAAAATCACTCTTAGCCAAAGAGAATTTCCTTTCTAAGGTCACATCCCTACGTTGGAGACAACTCTAAATCAGTGACTGGTTGATGGTAGGGTTTAAAACCATAGCCTCATTGCCTCAGGTGGAACATCTCTGAAGGATGCTCTGTATGATTGGCTGCATCAAAGTTCAACTCCTTCCTATGCCCAATCTTTCTCCATTTCCTTCACCTCATGACTTTATCTTAAATGAACTCTTTAATTAAAAACTCCTTGCCCACAAATCCCCAACTCATACTCTGCTTCCCAGGAAAACTGGCTTAAGATAACTGAGGAATTACTTAGATAAATATTTAATTACTTTATATGTATGTTTTAATAACTATTAAACTAGCATCCCTGATTCTTTTTATTTTTGTTTTTGTTTTTTTTAATTTTTGCTAGTTGTTTTGTTTACTTTTTTCAATGTAAATGTCAAAGTCAACTTGTCCATTTAAAAAAAGTCTTACTTTTTCAGATCTCCTATAAAGTATTAACTTTTTAACATTGACTCTTTCTATTTCAGAGTATGATAATTTGTTGCATTTGTTAAAAACTTATTTAGTGGCTTCTAATAATTGTTACCTCATTTTCTGTTTTTATATTTCTAATTTATTTCTTATCTGGAATACACTCTTTTTTTTTTTTTTTTTTTTGAGACAGGGTCTTGCTCTGTTGCCCTGGCTAGAGTACAGTGGCATCATCATAGCTCATTGCAACCTTAAACTCCCGGGCTCAAACAATCCTCTTTCATGCCTCAGCCTTCTGAGTAGCTGGGATTACAGGTGTGTAGCACCACACCCACCTAATTTTTGTATTTTTGATAGAAACAGGGTTTTGCTATGTTGCTCAGGGTCATCTTAAACTCCTGACCTCAAGCCATCTTCCAGCCTCAGCCTCCCAAGATGCTGGAATTACAGGCGTGAGTCATTGTGTGCTTGTTTTATCAGATATATAAATGTGTTGAAAGGAATTTGTGACTTTTTGTAAATAATAGTATTGTGTTTTATATGTTCTGCTCCCTGTTTTTATTCATGTAATAATATGCTTCTAATATTCATCCATATTAATGAACTATATATTGATATAATTTATGTATAATCCATTATATAATACATTTTATTCTTTAAATCTCATGTCAAAGAAGCTTTAGATTGTTTATAGTCACTTATAGTTTTTGTCTATCATGAACAATGCATTTTGTACATGTATGTGCATGTACCTAAGAATCTCTTAGTGAGATAAGTGTAGGAATTGAGCTGCTAAACCATAGAGCATGCATATGTTTAATTTTAGTGAGTAACATCACATTATTTTCCAAGGAAGTTGAACCCATTTATATTCTCATTAAAAATACATAAAGGTCCCTGTTGCTATATATTCCCCAAACTTAGTATTATAAAACTTGTCAATTTTATGCTGATCTGATGGGTATAAAGTCATAATATATTGTGATCTTTTAGGTATTTTCATGATTACTAATGAGTTTGAACATCTTTCATTTGATTTTGACATTTGTCTTTTATGTGAAATACTTGTACATGCATATAGTCCATTTTTCTATTGGTTTCATACTGATTTATAAGACTACTTTAAACATTTTGGATATTTATATTTGATTATTTTTCATATTATGAATATGTCTTCTAGTTGTAGTCTACAATAATCTCAGGAACTCCTATATTTACTTTTAGTTTTTTTCTTTGTTCTCACCCTTCGAGTTTTAACCTATTATTTTATTCATTTTGCTCTTAGATATCCCTATTTCTTGTTTTTCTTTGTTTTTATCTAGCCAACAAGCTATGAGCTTCTTAGGGAGCTTTGGTTCCTAGAATTTAGCATTAGTAACTTGTACAGAGTAGATGATAAATTTATGTAGAAGAAACAAAAACACAGCTGTAAAATAATAAATAATTCTACAAGAAATAACACAGACTCGTGAATGAAAACTAAAAATAGTTTGTAAGGATTCTTAAAAGCTTAATGGCCTAGGCCACGTGATAGAGCAAAGATGTGCTGCTCTGAGAGAAGAGTGTAAGGGAAGGAAGCTGAAGACAATAAAGGCAAATTTCAAACATCTTACAGCTTTGCCTTTGGCTAAACCTGGGGCTGAGATTGTTAGCTTTAGCAGAAAAAGATAGTAAGCATTGAAATTTTGGAATATAAATTACTAGAAGCCTAGATTGTTGCAGATCGTTGTGGTTTTTCCATATGTAATATATATGACATGTTTGTTACCTGCCAATTTCTTAAAGTAATAATATAAGCCTTTATTTTCCGCTTGGACACTTTCAAAATGTATCACAGACGCATGGTTAGTAGGGGATGCTTTCCAATAATATATGCACAGTAGATAGCCCTAAACCTTAAAAGTAAGAATTTTTCAGGCAAAAATATGATTAAGCTAGATTCAGCCTAAAGCAAAATTCCATTTATAATTTATTGATATTTTTGGGTGGTTCAATCACTACAAGGAAATTGTGCTAGAAAAGCAGTTTTTATCATCTCAGTGAAACTTAACTTGCACCCAGTAAATTACAAGTAGTGCTAATGTTTCACTTCACTATGTACCAAAGGGGTGGTAATCTATAATTATAAATATTTCTTTACCTTGGGGCAATAATGAGAAACAGCAAGGTTTCAACATAGTAAATACAATAAAATATTAGGTTACATCCTTAATTAGTAATGTGGTATCATTTAAAATGCTTTTACGTCAAGGAATAACTGCATGTAGTGAGATTAATTAAAATTTCTCTTTTGAAATGTCTCTAGAAGGGTTAAAATAATAAACAAGCCAATTTCATTCTCCACTTTTCTTCTTTCCACTTAATAAAATCGAATAAATCATTACTAGTGAATTATAAAGAATGTAAAGAACCTTTATGTAATTAGCAATAATAAAAATCTTCAGTGTTAAACTAATCAGTATATTTTGGTTTTAGCTACTTAATATCTTAAAGTGCAGGTGTGTATGCATAAAATGAAGTAAATATTTACTAAATTTGGAAGCCATATACAAACATTTTAAAACATAGGAAAGCATATAGGGAAAGAGTGTAGGATTTAAGGTAAGACAATTTAATGTTTAATTTTATTAATACATAGTACCCATACCACTAACTGTAAGACCATGAGCAATTATCTTATCTGAATTTCAGCTTCCTTACCTGTATTCAATGGGAAAAAATTACACATCTTTCAGTTAAGTAAAATGAAAATGTAAAGACTGAATATAATTAAGAAAATACATGTCAAAGTGTTTCCTATAAAGTGCCAGGCTCTATTTCGTGTTATGTAAAGCATTAAAAAAATCTTTGTATTGAAATGATTTTATAGTTATTTTTGCAGAACATCTTCCCAAGAAAACTGTGCAGATAATATCTTGGCTCATAGGAGTTCTTTCTTCGTGTGACTTCAAATTAATAAGTGGCGTTTAGTGTGTGTTACTAAAGAAAAATCTTGAATTTAACTGAGTTTCTTTTTTTCTATTATCCAATTACTAATCAAGTTTATGTTAGAGCATATTTTAGACACAGAGTATCTATAGGGTTGCTAGATAACATGCAGAAAAAACAGTTATATTTATATTTCAGATATATAATGAATGTTTTAGTATAAGTATGTTCCATACTTATTTAGTATAGAAATATTTAGTACATACTTACACTAGAAATCAGTCCTTGTTTATTTGAAATTCACATTTTCCTGGATATGATGTGTGTATATTTGTTAAATCTGGCAACCCTAACCATAAAGCATTATGATTTTGAAAACAATAAATACAAGATAATATTATAGAATAACTGTAATATTGCAGGTAGTAGAGGAATCTGATTGCCAGTTTTCCTTTTTCCTCCCACTGTTAGTGGAATGATTCAAATTATCTGGGTCACATTTGCTTTATTTATTGAAATGAATATGGTAACTCAAACATTATTTGTAGATAAGTATTTCTAGATTAAATCCAATGATCTAACATTCTGTGAAATGCAATTAAAATATTCATTTGAAATATCAGTTATATGATTTATCGCCATATAATCCTCCTATATTAAAAGCACCATAAAGTTAATCGTAAATATTATAACACTTCTCCAATATTATGTTTGGGGATTCTTCACCAACAGCATTTATTTAACTATGAAACAATTGAGTTTGTTGAATTTTTCTATTGTTATTGAAAAGAAATATATTCATTTACCATGGTTTTAAAATGGTCTTCCAAGTTAAATTTTTTAACTATATTTTAAAAAATGCTCTAAAAGGTAATATACCAGTAGGAAGCTCAATAGTGTGATTGCCAAAGCCTTTGAATATAATTTTACATTATCTAAATCAATAAAAGTACTTGATTTTGACAATTTTACCAATGTTAAAAGAAATTTAAGAATATCCAAAAAATGGAAAGAGATCCAGTTTTTACATGGACCAGAGTAATTAATATTATTAAGTTACCAATACTCCCCACATTGATCTACAAAATCAACACAAGTTCTGTCAAAATCCTACCTATATTTTTTCATGGGAATTTTCTGATTCAAAAATTCATATGAGAATTCGAGGAACCCCAAATAGCCAAAATTATCTTGGAAAAAAAAAGAACAAAGTTGGAGGATTCACACTGTGATTTCAAAACTTACTGCAAAGCTACCATAATCAAGACAGTGAGATACTGGCTTCAGAATAAGCATATAAAGCAATGAAATAGAATGGAGATTCCAAAAATAAACCCTTATATTTTTATGGCCAACTAATTTTAGACAGGGAGTTGAGATAATCAATGGAGTAAAGAAAAGTTTCTTCAACAAATGACTCTGGGACAACTGAATATCCACCTGTAAAATAATGAAATTTGATGCCTATCTAATATCCTACACAAAATATAACTCAAAATAGATCACAGACTCATATATAATGTCTGAAATTATAAAACCTTTAGAAGAACACATAGGAGTAAATCATTGAGACATTGCATTAGATGATAATTTCTTAGATATGAAAAGATTTAGAAGGAAAAATAGATAAATTGAACTTTAACGAAGTTAAAAACCTTTGTACACTAAAGGATACCACCAAGAAAGTAAAAGATAACCCATAGAATGGAAGACAATATTTTAAAATAATATACCTGATAAATGACTTATATTCAGAAAACATAAAAAAATGTTTTATAACTGAAAATTTAAAGATTAGGCAAAGAACTTGAGTAGAAATTTCTCCAAAGAAGATATACAAATGACTAACAAGCTCATGAAAAGATGTTCAACATCATTAATCATTAGGGAATTGGGAATCAAAACTACAGTGTGACATAATTCAAATTTATTAGGATTGCTATAATAAAAAACTCAGACAATAACAAATATTAGCAAAGATATGGACAAATTGTTACCCTTGTAAATAGTCAGTGAGAATGCAAAATGTTGTAGCCACTTTGGAAAAGAGCTTGATAGTTCTCCAAGAAGTTATACATAGAATTAACACATAATCCAGCAAGAGGATGCTCCTAGATATATAGGTAAGAGATCTAAAAACATAGATCTATACAAGAACTTGTACACAAATGATAATAATATTATTCATGATATCTGAAAAGCGAAAAAATCCCAAATTTTTCAAGAACTGATGAGTAGATAAACAAAATGTGGTTATCCATACAATGAAATATTACTCATCTAGACAAGGAATGCAGTAATAAAACATGGTACAACAAGAATAAACCTTGAAAACGTGCTAAGTGAAATAATCCAGACACAAAAATCCACATATAGTATGATTCTATCAATATTATATTTAGAACCTGTAAATCAATTGAGAGAAAATAGATCAAGGATGGTCAGGGACTGAGGGAGTGGAGAATGTGGAGAGACAGCTAATGACTATGGGGTGGGGGTGATGAAAATGGTCTAAAGTAGATAGTGGCGATGGCTGTATATTTTGTGAATATACTAAAAAAAAAAAATCACTGAATTGTATACTTTAAAGAAGTATGTTTTATGACTGTGACTTTTGTCTCAATAAAGTTGTTTTAAAAAATAGAAAAGAATGGTTTTGAAAATGAAAGTTGTTGAGTTAGTTGACTGAATAATCTCAATTTTTAAGAATTGCTGAGAGCTATTGTCTGAATGCTTGTGTGCCCCCAAAATTCATATGTTGAAATCCTAACACCCAAAGTGATGCTATTAGGAGGTAGTTCCTTTGGAGAGGTGATTAGGTCATGTATGGGATTAATGCCCTTACAAAATGCACCCAGAGAAATTTGTTGGCCCCTTCTACCATGTGAGGACACAATTAGAGGGCACTGCCTGTAAACCAGAGAGTGAGCACTCACCAGACACCGAATGTGCTGGTGTTTTGATCTTGAACTTCATGGCCTCCAGAACTGTGAGAAATAAATTTATGTTGTTTATAAGCCACACAGTTTATGGTATGTTGTTATAGCAGTCTGAACAGATTAAGACACTGATTTACCTTACTGTCAACATAAGTGTATAGAAAACCACCTGAGAATTTAAAAGTCAACACATCTATAAAATTCTAGTGCAACAAGAGACTGAGTCAAAGTATGCTGCTTACTAAGGCCTGTGAAAGAAGCTATCTGCAGAACATCTTCCCACTGTTGACTGCCCTTGTTTTGTTTTGTTCTGTTCTGTTTTTATAGCAGTTAGCATTTGGACTTTATCTACTGATCTCTTCCGTGGGTGTTTGCACCCTAGAGGAGCATAATGTAGCACAAAATAGAAATATAAATTTAGAACATCTGTTTATATGTGTTTAATTAACATTAAAATTTTAAAATTAAGCTTTAATAATATTTAATATGCAGGTAACACTAGCATCTTCCCTTATGTCTATGTCTGACAAACCCTTTGGGTATCCTCAGAAATAAGTGATATTTATACAAAGATGAGGAGCTTGCAGTGACACTTCCAGTTTTTATTTTGCTTTCAAAGTTTTTTGACATATTGCATTTAAGTGGAGTCGCAGACTATATTATCTAGTTTTTAACTAAACATTATCGAGTAGAAAAATGTATAAAATATCTAAACAAAAACATGAATTCAAGAAAATACTAACAAGGCAAGCAAAAGAAAAGGATGAGGAAAAGTAAATGGTGCACTGCCATCCTAGGAAGAGTTATTGGTCAGCCAAGATTATAAAGTATAAATGATGAAAATGCAACATGACATTAAAAAATATATAAAACTTACAACTGCTCTTCAGTATAAATGTGTCATCCTAATGAGAGATTAAAAATAATTTTTCAAATAACCTTCATATTGAAGAGAATATTTTGGATCTATTAATATTTTGGAAATCTCCATTATTATATGTTAATATGGCCCAAGGAAAATATAAGGATGTCACCAATTTAGGAAATCTAAAATTCAACATTTGAAAGACATGAAAAATATTGTCTAATATTTTAAAAAGTATTCTAATTAAGGAGATTCTGTCTGTTTTAAATTATTTTTTTTTGAAGTATAAAAAAGCCAACACTTTCCAATTGGTTTTTAAAAATCACTGATTTACATTGGAGAAATGGACATTGACTAGCTAACTTTCAATAATAATACAAATCAATAGCTGATTAGCATGCTTGAAAAAAACAAGCATTATAAGTACCCAAAAGAGAACATTGTCCCTTTATAATTTGGCCCACCTTTGAGAAAAACATCATTTTCATTTGTGATAAATTGAAAACAAGAATAAAAATAATTTAGACTTGGACCTTCTAATCACTATTGAATGAAGAGTTAAAAAGGGAAGCAAAGTCAATTATTTATTGTCATCATAAATAATCATGAGAATATCATTCTTGTTTTACAGAGGGAAATCTAAGCTTCAGATATTTTGAATCACTTTTCTGAAGTAACACAGAGATTGATCGATCTGGATTCAAACCCATGCCACCTGACCTCCCCGTCAGCCTTACATCACTTCCCTTGGGAGTTATTGTTCTTTTTAACAGAAAATATTTTATTCTATTATATCACGTAGAATAATTTTTCCAACTTGCAGTTCATCCTATAATATATGTGTGAGTACCTATCTCATTGACTTTAGGCTTGGCCATATGACAGGCTTTGGCCAATGAGATGGGGTAAAATAGCATTGACACGTTATGACAGAAGCTTTAAATATGATTGTGTGGTCATCTCTGGCTCTCTTATGCCCCTCCCCTCTAGCTCCAGCTTGGCACCTAGAGACCAGTTGTTCTAGGTCCCTGCTAAAATGACACATGGATTCCAGCTGAGCCTGGTGGAACTCTAGCCAATGAGCAGTAGTTCTTATCTAATATGATCAAGAAGTAAACGTTAATTTTGTAAACCAATGAGATAATGTGTTCCTTTTTGTTGTTTTTATTTGGTGTACTACTGCAAAAGCTAAAAACATATATTCTATTTAACTCCAAGCTTCATTAAGTGTCCTGCAACATTTTCATCAATATTTCAAAGAAATGCATATGTAATGACACCTACTACCTATTATGCTGAGAGAGGGAGGATTCTGCCTTTACAGGCAAATAGTATGATCTTGCAATTACACTATAGTAGAAATGAATTTAGAGGACTTCAGAGAGTAATTATCTTATATTTCCGTTATCTCTTTTGGGTTATGTAACACGATTTATTGTAAAGAAAATCTCCTTCTCTGTAGCCCTCAGGAATTCAGTGAGCAAGTATACAAACAAAACTTTTATATGCACCAGTTGTACTTGAAATGACAAAAATACAATAGTAATATAAAAACAATATTCAGAGAAAGTGTTTTCCATAAAATATTCTATAGCTGAAATTTATTTACTCATTGGTTGCAGTTAAATCAGCAAAGGCTGGTTATTCAGATCTCACTGGCCCACTAACAGAATAGTTTACCCAAAATATAATTGTACATGATATTGCCAATTGATATTAACTGCCATTATATAAAAAATACAGTCTCAAAGAGCTCATTTCTGTGTCTCTTTTAATAATAATTTGAAAATATTGTTTATTACACGGCAGAGAAATTTCTATCTGCAATTTGTACAAAGAATAATCTACTTTTTATTAGCAATAAAAAGTGGTTTGTTTTGATCTTATCTTTGCAGTAAATTTGCCTAACTAGCAGATTTTTTGTTTTTTTGAAGTTAAAAATCTTAAAGCTAAATTTGGCATTCATTTTCCTTAGACATATTTTTCCATTAGTTCTATGATATTATGATACTATATTCTTTTTTTTTTTTTTTTTTTCGAGTCAGAGTCTTACTCTGTTGCCCCAGCTAGAATGCAGTGGTGTAATAGGGTTACTGATTATATAATACCTAAAGTCTTTTTAAGATCAAATCATATAACTCTTCCTCTTAAGCAAAGCTAACACCTACCCAGTCCTTTCCATCCACACCCACTACCAATAAGACCTACTGTGGTAATAAACCTCCTTTTCACAAATCTGCTTCCTTCACTTAGCTCTCAACAATAATGCCATGCTTCTCACACTTTCATGTGCATATTAATTGCCTTAGGATCTTGTTAAAATGCAGCTTCTGGGCAACTTTAAGGAGGTGTCTAAGATTCTGCATTTCTTACAAGATGATGCTGATGCTGCTTATCTGCAAATTACACATGAAAGAGATTCCACTCAGCTAAATGTTGTAGTAAATAATTTGATGCTAGCCACCTAAACAGGAAGAATTTTACAGGGGTTCTCAAAATTTTAAATTATAACAGGAGCCTCACAGCACATTTGAGGCCTATTTTAAAAACCAGATAAAAAATTATATTTAACCTACCATTGCCCTGAAATATCCCTACTTTCAATAATGTGGATATTTGAATAATACAATCTATAAAACAGAAACAATAAGCAGGACAATTATCTAAATAATAAATGAGTAAACATTCTTCACCTAGAGAATAAAATAGCAAAAAAGGAAGTCTCTAACAAAAGAACCATAACTGAGTTACTGAATTTCAGCATATTACAAAAATAGGTTCTGCAATTTAGATTGTATAGTTAGCTTAAAGACGATGTGATTGTTTATGCATTTTGTTTTGGTTTAAACAGATCTGTTGGCATTCTATAAAGAGAAACAGAGACAAACGGTTTAAAAAGAACTTCGCTCTGTGTTTCAGTACACTGCCATAAAACAAGTTAGATGAAATTAAGCATGCAGCAAGATGGAAAATTTTTGCTGGCGTTATCACAAGTGCTTACCATAAATATATTATAGTACATGCAGAAAGACTGCAGGGAAACTAGTGCTATCAAACTGTGGATGGATTTCATTTCTACTTTTCATACAGACTGCTTTTGTTTGTTTATTTTTGTTTGCTTTGTTTTTGTGATTATCACACACAATTGAAATATGCAGAAAAACACATCATTAATTTTCTCCATTATTTGCAAAACATTAATGAGGAATTATGTAAACATTGATATTTTTAATGAAGACAGCTTTCCTTGTAGAGAATTTATTGGGGCCAGGAGGATAGGAATGTTTCATATTATTGAAAGCAAATCTGCCTTGACACTACAGTGTTTGCCTTGATGCTAGACTGTGATCTTCTTAGGGAATTTTTATTTATTCATCTTTGGACCCTCAGAGCCTAACAGAACTGTTGGAAAATAATTATATGCTAAAACATTGCTTCTTCATGCTGTATCATATGATAACAAGAAAAATCTTATTAGCTAAAATTAATGGTATATTAAACTCAGTTTTCTGTTACTTAGAGCAGCATTTAATTAAGGCTCATTGTAGAAAGATATAACAGTGATAAAAGAGGTTAGGACAGATATGTCACCATATCATATTGTTTATTACAGAAACAAGTAAATAATGGAAAAGTCAAGACCTTTGTCTGTTTTTAATTTTATAAAGCATATAGAATCACTGTTGGCTTATAAATAATAATTTGCCATATCATTTTCATGATGCTTGAGGTCAAATTTTGACTTCTCCTTTCTCAATTATATCAATCAATTTTTCTCCTCTCTTCTTGTGCCAGTACCATGCTGTTTTGGTTACTATAGCCTTGTAGTACAGGTTGAAGTTTGGTAAATTGATGCCTCCCAATTTGTTCTTTGTGCTTAAGGTAGCTTTAGCTAAATGGGGTCTTCTCTGGTTTCATATGAAGCATAGAATTATTTTTTCTAAATCTGAGAAAAATGATGTTGGTATTTTAATAGGGATTTCATTGAATCTATAGATCACTTTAGGTAGAATAGGAATTTTAACAGTTTATTCTGCTGATTCATGAACATAGCATGGTTTTTCAGCTGTTTACATCCTCTGCTATTTCCTTTCTCAGTGTTTTGTAGTTCTCCCAGAGACATAGACCAAGGGAACAGGACTGAGAACCCAGACAAATATAAAACCATCTCATATAGCCATCTAATCTTTGACAAAGCAGACAAAAATATACACTAGGGAAAATAATCCCTAGTTAATAAAGGGTACTAGGAAATTTGGATAGCCACATGTAGAAGACTGAAACAGGAACCACACCTCTCACCTCTCACAAAAATCAACTCAAGATGGATAATAGACTTAAGCCTAAGACATGAAACCATAAGAATCCTAGAAGAAAATTTTGGAAAAACTCTTATATTGGCCTAGGCAAACAGTATATGAAATAAACCCCAAAAGCAATCACAGTAAAAATAATAATAGGTAAATGGGACCTGATCAAATTCAAAAGCTTCTTCACGGCCAAAGAAATTATCACTAGAATGGACAACCTACAGAATGGGAGAAAATATTTGCATGGTATATATCTGATAAGGGGCTGATAACTAGAATCGATATAGAACTCAGGAAAATAAGCAAGAAAAATGTCAAACAACCCCATTAGAAAGTGGGCAAAGGACATGAACAGAAACTCTTCAAAAGAAGATAGACTAATGACCAACAAACATATGAAAAAATGCTCAACATCTCTAATCATCAGGGAAATGCAAATCAAAACCACAATGAGATGTCACTTAACTCCAGTGAGAATGGCTTTTATCAAAAAGTCCCAAAACAACAAATATTGGCATTGATGCAGAGAGATAGGAACTGCTGGTGGTACTGCAAACTAGTATTACCTCTTTGGAAAGCAGTGTGGAGATACCTCAAAGAAGTCAAAGTAGAACTACCATTTGATCCAGCAATTCCAGTACTGGCTATTTACCTATAGGGAAAAAAAGACATGCTCTAAAAAAGACATCTGCACTAGAATGTTTATAGCAGCACAATTCACAATTGCAAAGATGTGGAAACAACCCAAGTTGGGGGTAATAGTAGAGCCTCCCTGAGGCTCACAGGTAAAGGGAAGGCCACAGGCATCCCTGTCCTCTCCCCGCCTGCCACCCATTGCAACAATATCTATGGTCAGCTGTGTGACCCTGTGGAGTCCGGGCATCCCTGGAACCTCCTTCTCACCCTGTGAAGAGGACATTCTCACCACAGCGGTTGCTGCCCCAAGGGAGGTCCCTGTCCCAGTATCTGCAAACCCAGGGGCTGGGATGAGGAATTATCCAGGAACTTGAGGTATAGGCCATGTACAATTATGAGTGGGCCTACGCTGGGGTATATTGCTCTAGAACTGGCATCCCTCAGGTTCTATGACCTCTGATAATCCCACCATCCTCTCTCCCAAATCTGATGGAGCCTTTTTAGCCCCAACAAAGTGGCTAAAGGGAGCAAAATTTTGTGAGTCTAGATGGCTCCTTTTTATTCTCTATGTAACATTTGATCTCAAGTTTTGCTCCTATAGCTGACCTCCATAGTAGTTCTTTTACCCTAAAGTACCTCTACTCTGTGGCATTCAATCAAGTGTCTGATCAAGCAAGACTACAGTCCAAATTCCTTTTCCTTCAGGTTACCCTGTCTTTCCCTATAATACTTCCAAAAAACACCTAGCACAAAAATATCAAACAGGGGGAAATTGGCTAGTACTATAAGGGCAAGCAGCATGGGAGCATCCCATCTTGCAAGGTGACATTAAATCACAAGCCCCCAAATATGGAGAAGCAGTACAGAGATGTTAGAATGAAATCCAGCGACAGAGGCTAGGCACGGAATTGCTATGGCTTAGAGAGTGAGTATTTGGGCTCTTGTATGGTTAGGGGAAACCCCTGCCAGCTCCCTCATCTGGTATCACCCACCATCTGGTGACTGCTTGAATTTGCATAGCCTGAGGAGTGACCCTCTGCCACCCCAGTCTGGGGGAGCCAAGGTCAGCCAGATGGAGTGAGGTTAGTCACCTGTAACTCACTGAGAAACTGCAAAAGAGATGAGACCCAATAATGTGCTTATCCAAAGTATGATATGACATTCAAGGTTTATGCAAAGTCTCTTGGCTAGCTCACCACAAAGATGTTACTGGCCTCTGAGTAGAGGTTTTCCCAAGTTCTTGGTGTCCATTGGGAAAAGAATTTCAGGACACACCATGCAAGCCAATCAAGCAACAGCTTTTTATTGAAAGCAAAATACACTCTCAGGGAGGAGAGTGGACAGGCTACACTGAGAGAGCAGCAGCCACCCGGAGAGGAGGTGGTTTTAGATCATTTGTAGTCTTACTAATGGAGGGGAGGAATATTTAAGCCAAAGGGTTGGCTTTTACTAAGAATTTAGGTAGTAATTCTTAGAATTGGGTTCCCTCCCATTTTCATATTTTATGTGGTTGTTTTGGAAATGTGATGGTGATTTTAAGGGTGGAGACATTTTAAAACCACACTGTAAATGATATTGTAATTAGCCAAAGTTCATGTAAGGTAGTGGAGTTAGCTTACAAGCTGGTTGAAGCCAGTTCTCGCTTATAGTTATCAGCCCTTCTGCTTAGCTTCTGCTTGGGTTGTTTACCTTAACAACTGCACCCAATCTTCAGGCCCCTGCATCCAGTCTCAGCCTTATCTACTAGTCTCCTACTCTAATGGTAATGTTGTATTATCAAATGTGTCTTCATTTAGCAATATGTATCAAATTATTTATGGATGAAATGATATCATTTATAGGATTTGCTTTAACTCCCATTAAGGAGGATAGGAGGGTGGAGAAAGGAGGAGGTAAAGATGAAATAAGTATGGCCATATATTAATGGCTTTTGGAGAATAGTGCTAGATGTTACTGTAGTATTATTTCTACTCATGTGTGCATGTTTCCATTACCTAAAAATAATTAATCAAACTATTGAATGCTGCAAACCAAACAAACAAACCAAACACAACAATCAATTGAATAAGAATCCTTACAAGTGGGGTGTGAATGCTTAAGTGTTTTAGGAATCCCCAGGTACTTTAAATGTGCAAAGTTAAGGACCACTGCTAAGGAACAACAACATGGCTAAGATTAATGTAGCACGAACAGTGCTAACACATTTGTTGCTGTGAGCAGTGTTGACACACTGTAGCTTTCTTTGTGATTACAGAGATTTTTCCTGTAGTGTGAGTTTTTTCAAAGGTAGCCAAAGCTAATAATAAAGCAATATCTCCAAATAAAATTCTTTTTTGACATCAATGAAGTATAATTGAACTAAAATCAGTTTTACAACTTATTATTTTCTTTAGGGCTTTTTAAGAGAATTGAAAATTCTATGTACTAAGAAAAAGGTAGAGTAAGTGCCTTAGATTTAGTGGTGTATGTCGTGCTTTTCCTTAAAAGTAGGGGGGAAAGAGATATAATTCCCCTTTCTTTTCAAAATAAGTTAAGGGAATTGTAAGGGAAAATTAAGAGATATTGGCTCATGTTGCTTGAATTGTATGGGACATATGGACTGCTTTCAGATTCTACATAAACAAGCTTAAATATAAATGACTGTGGCTATTAATATAATGGCTTGAGAAGCCAAGAAAGAGGAGGAAACAGAGGAAGGAAGGAAGGAAGGGAGGGAGAGAGGAAGGGAGGAAGGGAGGGAGGAAGGAAGGAAGGGAGGGAGGGAGGGAGGGAAGAAGGAAGGAAAGAAGGGAGGGAGGGAGGGAGAGAGGAAGGAAGAAGGAAGAAGAAGGAAGGAAGAAGGAAAGAGGGGAGGGAGGGAAGGAATCTACTACTAGGAGCCAGTACTTCCCCAGTGCAATGGGCCAAAGACCTGCCTATTTACCAGGGACTGGATGTGGACCTACCTGCACATACTAACAGGAATTCTATATAGAAGGATCACCTGGAAAGCAAGGAGATCTCAGTGAAATGGAAAACTGCCCAATTTCCAGGAATAGGAGACTACTGAAAGCAGTTGGCTAGAATAGGTATGAAAGATACATAGTTGGAGGTCTCAGAGTTTTGTCAAGAATCCACACACATGCACAAAATTCCCAAAGAGAAAAATTCAGTAACTGAACATCTCACACCCACAGGGTGTCCAGAGTGGAAGACTTTTCTTGCTCCTTTCCTAATCCTTCCAAGAGGGCCTAAGATCTTTGGCTGGTGCGGTGTTTTGGAGTTAAAACATAGTAACCAGCTTATAAAGCCCCTCTCCCTACTTAAGGCCTTCAAGGTTAGATGAGACTTGACTTGCAAAAGGAGGGAAAG
Source organism: Eulemur rufifrons (assembly GCF_041146395.1). Taxonomy (NCBI): domain Eukaryota; kingdom Metazoa; phylum Chordata; class Mammalia; order Primates; family Lemuridae; genus Eulemur; species Eulemur rufifrons. The sequence continues at coordinate 64,178,348 of NC_090984.1, forward strand.
TTTAAGATTTTTAAGTGTTTGGATCATTAAAATTACCCATGATAAGCCTTTTCATTTATTAACCCGAGACCCGAGACCATTTTTGTGCCTGAATAGTATCTGAAAAGCAATTGGTCCTGTACAAGATTTCATCCAAGTTTAGGAGATATGGAGACTAGAAAGCAGATTTGTTGAAAAGGAAAAGAAAATATTAAGTTATCTTGTATTTGCTGTCTATTTAGCACAGGTCATTTAAAAAGTTTTGTAGAAAGTTATAAATACATAAGCAAAAAGGATACCACACTTCCTTATCTAATACCTACTTGTGTAATATCCGAAAGAGTTAAAGAGAATAAGAAATAGTTTTAGTGTTATTTTCATGAACTAAATAAAGTATGAAATTATATTTCCACTAAAATGTCTAAGAATTTTAAACATAGGAACATTATGTACATTTCTATTATATGAGGTTCTGTGTGTGTGTGTGTGGGTGGGTGTGAGAGAGAGAGAGAGAGACTGAGACTGCATGAGGCTGCATTCATATATTGAAGGAGATAATATAAAGCACACCTGGACCTGAATCTCATGGAGTTACATAGAATGAGTTTTCAGCCTCTCATCATGAAAATTCACAAAGGGTTGATGGTGGGTCTGATCTCATATATACGAATCTCTGAACTACTGTTCCACAAGGACACAGGAAAGGATCAACCAAAGAACAGCAGAGGAACCATGCTGGCATTCAATGAATGCACTAACTGCTTTTTTACAGTGTTCTTCAATGTGTTACTTCTGTCATGCTGAGACCTGCATAAAAATGAAATGTCATACTTCACTACCCTTCCAACCAGTGGTACAGTTTATTTTCTTGTCTTCTGATAGAGTTCACAAATTTAATAACTGCCTTTTATCCTGGTCTCTATACTCCCTTTCAGTTTTCTATTCAGTCTTCTTTCTCTGCAGGCTTGCAGGAAATGCCTCATTTTAGGTTTTCTATAAAGGACATAATAGACAAGAAAAGCAAAAGAGAAGAGGTTATTATCTATCATTTAGAAATGGACAAGGGGCAATCAGACCATTTTAATGGAGGCAGAGTGGAAAAAAAAAAACCACCTTGCTATTGTGATATATACTGTGTCCTTTTGGATGAGACAATTTAGGCCAGAATAAATTGAGTAGTTTATGTTGAAAAGTGTATTATGATTCTTCTTATCAATGTCCACTTTGAAAAAATAATTTATGCTTAATAAAAAAAATAATAATAGGGTTATTTTCACAAAAATAATGATAAAGTACAACTGATTTTTCACCTAATTAACAAATACAGTGATGAATTTAAATGTTTCTGCTTTGATGCATGTGGCTATAATTAATAATGACTTTGCAAATCCCCACATTTCCTAAATGACAATGACAATATCATTAATGAGGTGCATTATTGTACAGATTTTTTTGGAAGTTGCTAAATAATAGAGTAAGGCTCAGGCAATATTTCTAAAGAAATATTATCTGCTGGTGGAGCCAATAATCCTTCATTTACATTCTCATTAAGGATTGAATAGGCAACATACCACACTCTTCTGAGTTGCTTTTAAATATTCAGGCAAACACATTACTAGCAAATTGCAAGAGTGAGTTTGTAACTAGACATCTTTGTTCCTGTCCCATGCTCTATACCTTTCACCTCTTTGATTAAAAACACAGCACGTGAGAATGAATCATTGTTAATCTTGGAGAAAATGGTTTCTAACATTGAATTATTTAAATGCTAATTGCAGTGCTTTGCCTACAAATAATCAACCTCAATTGGAACTTTTAACTAGATGTTTAATTCTCTTTTGAAATACCAAGTGGCTCTCAATGCTTCCATAGTTCTTCCTGCATCCCAATAAACAAATATCAAAGTACATACTTTAGAGAAAGCATGAGATTGACAATTGCTGGAATTAATTTTCTACTCCATTCTATTCTTATTCTATAGCATTAATATGCAGGAACACGATGTTATGCACGTATAAAAATTTCGATACCAGACACATTTGGTATGACTTTACTCTCTTTATAATCTTTAGAATTTAATCAGAATGCATTTCATGCCATTTTATATTTGTCTCTTGCAACACAAAAGACACAGTGAGCTTTGTGAGAAAATTATGACCTGGCTTATAGTAAAATCATCCTCTCAGTGAAAATTTTCAGTGATAAAAGGAAATATTTTTAAGTTAGAATATTAAGAAGCTGTTCTTAAATTTTGGTGTACATAAGGATCACCTGAGGTATCTATTGAAAATATATATTTCTGGGAGGCACCTTTATAGGTTTAGAGTAAACACTTTTGGCAGGAGGCCTAAACATTTGCATTTTAATAGTCATATATCACGTGATTCTTTTATACTCTACAAAAACACATTTTGAGAATTTATTTTTTCATTACATTAACTATACTTTGAAATATCTTTAATGCCATCATTATATTTCCAATTCTTCTGAATTGAGTAAACAGTTTTTCCATTTTATCATTTCTTTCTTCTAGTCTTTTTTAAAACTCCTTCTCTCCTTAAAATAACTTTTGTTTGACTTATTATCTATTTTCTTTTGTGCTTATATTACAACAACATCTACTTGGATGGCTTTCCTATGAACTTTTGTTCTATTTCAATACATTATAAATTTTGCTATTAAATTTGCTATTAAATAATTTTCAAATTTATTTGTTTATTAAACTACTTTACTGTCAAAATGATTACACATAGCTTAACACAGTAACTTTCAAAAGGCTGTGACTGTGACTCAGGAAAAGTTTTTTACATTGTAATAGTATATGTGTAGATATGTAACTGAAACACATACATGTATGCAAAATATGTTTCACAAAACAGTACTTAACCTAATAGTATGTGATGCAGTTCTGTTCTATATTGTTTGGTTTTATTCTATTCTATGATTTTTTTTTATTTTTGATTCACTAAATTTACCCACAAATGGTTTTGACTTGCATTTTGACTATTAGCCCTAGACTACAGTGACTTCCTTTAAGAGTCATTCTATGTGACTATTTTATTTTAAATTACTGCTTATTGATAGGAAGTCATCACAGGGAAATGTAAATGTACTTGATGATGAAATAGAAGACTTGGTTTTGTCCTGGTCTTGCTAAAGATTGGATTACTACAAATACACAATATGAGTTTATAGTCCCTGAGATGTTATTTTGTAAACATTGTAGTACACTACCCACAAATATCAGATTGAAATCTTCAAATAGAATATTATTTTCTTACTCATCAGTAATTTCATCCCTTTGGTTATTTCTTATTCTCAGCACCTGACTTTGCTGAAAGTGAGTACTTACAACTATTTTTACTAATAAATGTTTGGCCCCAGGAAATCACTGTCACAGATGTACTATAATCTGTATTTTATAGAATGTTAGACTTTAGGGGCACCTAAGAAACGAACCATTGCTCTGATTCATGAAATTCCTCAACATTGTCTCTACTTGATATTGATTGTGGTTGGAACACTTATGGGAACGGGAGAAGCATTCATTAGAGTAGGAAAAATATGGAAGGTACCTAAAACAAGATTGAAAAGATAAACTAGAGCAAAACTTGTCTGAAAAATATCAATTAATAATTAACCATTACAAGCAGGGGTTTCAAAATAGAAACAGTAGATTTAGAAAAATAAATAATAGAAAAATGAGTAGAATTACACAGATATAGTGTCTAGATTCTTTTTATCTTCCCCTATTGGCTTCCTTGGCTTCATCACTCAGTAGCTGATATTTTTTATCTTTCTGCCAACTTTAGATTTTCATGATTAAATATTATCTCTTAAAGTACATTCTTGGAATGAATACACTGAGTTACTCTTAGTTAAAACAGCATCTCTTATATAATGATTGGCATACTCTCTCTGCTTAAATACTCTCAGCTGGCAATAGACTTTTCATTTCTAGTTCTTTGAATTTGATAGCTGTAGTTTACCTTTGGTTTTGTTTTCAGTTTAACTTTCAATGCTTTTTAATTTGTGTCAGGGCCTGGTGAAATTAGTTTCTGGTGGTTGATTCTTCAGATCTCTTGCCTTTCTGCCTTCCACCTGGAATTTCTGGGTTACCATTTTTTTAACCAGTTATTTTAAAGATCTGGACTACATGCCATTAGGTGCCAACATTACAGTGAATTCAACTGGAGATGTTTCCATATGATGGAGATAGTTTGTCTGCAGTATAATTGTATCTTTCAGGATCTGAAAATGAATTATAGGTCATAATAGTTTGGCATTTCCACTGGGAGGAAATATAATTCTTTCCATGTTAATTAGTTAGGTAATACATTATTGACATTTACTTCAGTGAACAAAACAAACAATAAAAAGACAATATTAGAGGTGCAGAGTCAGCCTATATAAAATAATTTGAAAGTGTCATATCACAATATTTACAAATAAATTATTCATTTATCTTATTATTGCCCTCATGAAGTATGTGTCTGCAATTAAATTAAAATTTAGAATTCTTATTAATAAAACAACATCGCTAAGAAAAAAAGACTCTTATGAAATTATCTAAGGAATTATTATTCCTACACTTCAATAATATTATAATTTAATATATTCTTTGGCAGCAAGACAGTATTTTTAAAAAGTGATGCCTCAGTAAGTAGTTTCTGCATCAGGTATATGAATTCCTTTTGGGCTTTTATATTGGCATGACATAAAATAAACTTTTCTATCAGGCAAAATACTAACAGGCATTATGAATAACCCAGCAGTGTGTATTAAGGCTGTATAAGTAGAATTTGTTTAACATTTTAGTATATGTATTAACAACTGAGTTTTATCACTAAGTAAATTTCTAACAGATCACTAAAATTTTTTGCAATATGAAGCCTTCAAATAATCTCTTGCCACATGCAAAGAAAACATATTTGCAATGCATGCAAAGTTTTAGAATTATTAAATATTAAAGTTTCAGAAGGATGAGTAATATTATGCATTTGTTAGATGAATGCATATGTGTATATGATTGATGAATTATACTTTCATAACAACTCTTTCACATTTAACTTTTTCTTCTAATGGGGTGGGTGGACTTTAAGCTCAACAACATTTTGAATACAAATAAGTACAAATCTATTTTAAACCCCTTGCATTGAGCATATCACTTTTGTGATGTCTTCTCATACAGTTACAAATGTCTCCAGTGAAGAGTAAACAAACAGGATAACAAAGCACTATGTAATAATTCTAAATTGAATTTTTAGTTATTCAGCTGTTACATTCATGGATTTTGATGATTTCAGTTGGAAAGTCTGTATTTATGTGCATATGATTTTGGTTGAGAAAAAATAAATCAAAATTATAGTAGGCATTTTCAAATAACCATTTTTATTGTTTTATATAAAGAAGACAAATAATTTGGTTTAGATCTAATATTTTAATTGATGTGGGTTCACCATATATCTATCATCCCAATTTTTCCTACAAAATGGATTGCACCTATCAGTGATATCCCAAGAGAAAGGAAGTAGAAACTGTCTGCCACTATGCAAAGAAACTGAATTTTATCGGTGTCCTTATTTAGAATTTACAGGTCTTTTAAGTTGTTTTTATTATTCTTTTAAAGATTTTAACTTAAAGTACAATGCTTTTTGCATGTATCCTTGGTAATTCCTTCACCTCACCTACATTGCATGGTTGTTAAGATTAAATAAAACTTGTGTAGGCCTGGCTATTGTGATACTTTTGTATGCATTTTCCTTGTCTTAAAAATACTAATTAATCCCAGACAAACATGCACTTTCAATATTTGGAATAGCATTTCTTTTTTAATCTTAATATACATGTATCTATGAAGTAAAATCCTGAGATTATCTCCATTCAATTTGAACTGTAGAAATGAGGTGATTATTCAAAACACTTTCAGAAGATACCTGAAAACATGTTTGCCAAATTCTTCCTAATGACAATAGTTTTGTCCTAAACTTTCCAGACAATTAGCTCTTAGCCACTACATCTGTCAATTAACGTTAACAGGTCATGACTTTAGAGAAATACTTCATATTTCAAATATTTGAAAAAGTTCAAGTATATGATCACAAAAATTTTAAATATATAAATTGTAATAAAATATTTCAATAGATAAAAATTAAATGTATAAGTTTATTTTAGATCGTTTCTATTTCCATTGAATTTTCTAGGTTTTAGATCATATTTTCCATGTGGACAGATTATGTAACTAAGTAGTAGATAAATAATACCTAGGTTTTACAAAGGTATATCTATGTCTGCTGATCCCTGATAATATTGAACATGGTATATGCTTATTGGTACTTCGGATATCCTCCCCTGATAAGTAACTACTTAAGCCGTGTGTCCATTTAATTAAGTCATATCCCGGTGTGGTGGCATGGACCTGTACTCCCAGCTACTCAAAAAGCTGAGGCAGAATGATCCCTAGAGCCCAAGAGTTCAAGTCCAGCCTGGGCAACATAATGAGATCCCATTTCTAAAAAAAAAAAAAAAAAAAAAATAGGTAGTTCATATTTTTATTGATTTATAAGAGTTCTTTATATATGTTCTGGATATGAATCCTTTGTCTTACATATATATTGAAAATACCTTCCCACCAGCAACTAATGTATGTGGTGAGCATTGTAGGGGGGAAAGGGCATGCCTCAAATCATGGGTTTGGGTGTGGCAAAGTCATAACATGTAACCAAAATGTTTGTACCCCCATAATATCCTGAAATTAAAAAAAAGAAAAGAAAATACTTTCTTCCATTTGTTGGGTTGAATTCTTAGTTTCTTAAAGGTATCTTTTAAGGAAAAGAATTTTAACAAAATATAATGTATCAGTCAATTTCTTTAATGTTTTTAGTGTTTTTCTCATCTGTTTAAATATCTTTACCTAGCGCTAAGTCAGAAAAATATGGCATCCATCTTCTAGAAACATAATTGGTTTACTATTCAAATTAGTTTTATAATCCATATGCCTTTATTTTTTGCACATAATATTAGATGAAGTCAAAGTTGTCTTTGTGTGGATAACCAACTGATCTGGCCAAGTTGACTGAAAAGACCATCATTTTTCCACTGTTACTGTAGTAATATCTTTACCATAACTTGATGACCATATTTGCATGGAACTCTTTCTCTTCTCTCTATTCTGCTATGTCAATCTATTTGCCTCTCCTTCAATCAATATCTCACTGTTAAATTAGATTTAACATAGGTCTTGTTATTCGGTGATGTACACCCTCCAACATTGTTCTTCCTCAAGAGTATCTTTGATCTTTTTGTTTTGTTTTGTTTCAGATACTGCCAAAACCATAAAACAGTTTAAAATTTTTCTTCCATTCTTTCCTTTTGTACTATTTGTTATACTAAAATATACTTCTACATATATTTGCAATCCCAGAAATGGTATTATCAAACTAAATACATCTATTGAATTCTTAATTTCAGCCATGGTCAAAAGGTCTAATATACATGTAATTGGAATTCGAGACAGAAAAGATAGAGAACAGAGAAGTAAGTATAGAAGTCAAATTGAAAGAAAGTTTGACCAAATTTATTCCAAAGTGTCAGAAGATATTAAGCCACAGATTCTACAAGCTCTACTGACTCCTACTAACATCTAGAAGCTTAATTGAAGTTAACTTCCAGAACTCTCTCCAAGTAAGTTATATGCAAGGTACATACAAAATAAACCACACCTATCCACACCTTCAAAAAACCAGTGACAAAGAATAATTACTAAATGCAGTCAGTAAAAAGGGGACTATATAAAAGGACAAATAAGTAAATTTTTAATATGTTATGCTTTAAAAACTAGTATGATAAAATGTCTGAGTTTTATAGAATGTACTCATCAATGCTTTAAAGATTTAGTTATTCATTTATGTCAATAAATTCTAGAATAGATAAGGGATAATAAAGATATAAAAATATATATTTTCAAAATTGTGTATGCCAAGATAATCTTTGTTTTGCTGCAGTAATGAATGCCACCCTAGCCCCCCCAAACACTATTAAAAAGTATGTGTCCATCACATGTCCTGATCTGGGGTGTCTGCCTCTTGTTTCCTTTCTCCAGGATCCAGAATGATGGAGAGTACACAATTTTAATCATTATTGGTTACCAAGGCAGAGGAAAGGAGAGCATAATGATTTACTCATTAGTTTAGAGGAAGTTCTGACATTTTATTGGCAATGGAAATCATATAGTCACATAGTCAGTAGGCTGAAATGGTGTCTAGAGAAAAACCATAGATCATGGAGAACAATGAGCAGAGGCCTAAGGGCAAGGAAGAACAATCATGGTTTTCCTGTCTCTATCTCACTACTGTAAACAGTTTTGGAGTTGGGGAGTGGGGAGATCACGTGTGTTTTTCTTTTATTTTTTTTTTACTTTGTTTTTCAGTTCATAAGGGTATACTACATCTGGATCTAATAAAAAAATATCTGCATTATACATTCCTGGTTCCAGTTACTGTTGCATATCACCCAAACAATCAGGCCTATAGGCTTGATGTATGACTTGATGGGGATTTGTGTGTGTTTGTTTTTCAAATGGAAAAATATATATATAGTTATCTGTAGAAATATATATGGTAGTCATTAGGGCTGATCATAAATATTCTGAATATCCTCCTTCTGAGAATATAGTTAAATTTGCATGTTTCTGCTGTTATAAGTGTGTGTGTTGTAAGGAAACACATCTAAGTATTCTGAATATAAATTAATTTAGGAATTGAAGTTTATATGAATGTAGAGGAAACGGGAAAGCAAAACATGGGGACACCCTTGTAAAAAGGCAGAGAAGCTGCCACCATAAGGTTAGGTAAACAGAGTTAAACATCTCAGCATGACATCTTGAAGAAGGTGTTTGTCAAAAGCTAGCTGGAAATTGTTGCCTGTTTTAAGGAATTTCTAAGAAAGTTTCCTCCACTTATCTGGGTTGACAGCAGCATAGTGATTGTTCTCAATTCTCACCAAGAAGCAGCTGTGACTCTCACATTGGCTTACTTGTTTGCTGGTAACCACTTCCAGGGAATAATGACCTCTGTTTCTCTCCTTCTTTCTAAAAGAAGACTCTAGGAAATATAGTTCCAAACTTTTCCACTGTTATGTAGAGGAGATTTTAAAAGGGTATGGTTATTATACTAAATTGCTAACGCATAATTCAGCCATTCTACTAATTTGATGTTGGATGTAGCTTTACGATTTCTTTTGGTCAATGAAACCTGAGAAGTACAGTATCAGTTCTGAGCAACATATTACTCTAAGAGTTTAAGGGTACTTACAGGTTCCCCCACTCCCACTTTGCCTGCCACAGGGATGATGAAATCATGTATCAACATGGACCTTCATCAGCCTGGGTCTCTGAGTGATTGTAATGAACAAAGTTGCCCTTTAAACACACAATGAACAATTAATATAAGGAAAAAATGAAATTTTGTCACATTAAGTCATTAACATTTTGTTACTGCTACCTGACTATCCTAATACATAACAACAGTAAAATTACACACACACACACACAAACACACACACACACACACAATCTCAGTGGTTTAAAACAAAAAGGAATTATTTCTTTATATGTTACATCACATTGATCTAAGGTTTGTGAGGAGGTCTCTCTAGTCATCCTCATTCCAGGACCCACACTATTGGAATAGCCATTATATTTAATGTTGCCAATCACAGTGACAGAGGGAAAAATAACTATTCTTGTCAGTTCTTTGCAGAAATGACCTAATTTGGCTAAATCACATTTGACAAAGCAAATCACAAAAATGCATTTAATTTTCAGAGTGCAGGGAACTCCAATCCTATCACGTGTCTAGAAGAAAAGATGAATTAGAATATTTATTAATATTACTAATGATTGCCATAGTGGCATGAAACTTAAAAGATAATAAATGACAATTACAGGTTCTGAAAGGATTTTCACAAGCTAAAAAGATAAGTTTAGTTACAGGATGTAAAATTCAAAAGGGATTCAAATACATTTCTATATTGAAATCCTCAAGGATCAGCTCTTTACATTCTCAACAAACTGCACAAGTAAGTAATCAACCAACAAACCAAATACATGAACCAAAAACGTAATAGTTTTAGATAAAAATAAATAAATTAAAAACCAAAGCTATTTTGATATAGATTAGGAGAGAGTAAGGAATGAATTGTTGGGGAAAAAAAACTGGAAATGATTATTCTGTAGAATAAATATCCCATAATTTAATAATAACTATTTAGATCTACATGGAAGAGAATTATACCTCTTTATTCAAAGAGACAAAAGTGTGTGTAATGAGAGAGGTTTTAGTCTAATATAAGGAAGAATTTAATGACATTTTTAGAACAAAATATAGGCAACAATAATAGCAATAATCACTCTCATCATGTAGGTGTGCACTCCTCCCCTCCCCCACCCCATCCCCCCCAGAGAGAACTTCAAACGTGTCCATTCCCCAGGCAGTACGCATCGCACTCATCAAGTAGGTATACACCCATCCCTTCCACCCAGCCCCGACCTCTGTCCAATACCCAATTGGTGTGAATCCCAAATGTGCTCTCAGGGAAACCAGTTTGCTGGTGAGTACATGTGGTGCTTCTTTTTCCATTCTTGGGATACTTCACTTAATAGAATGGGTTCCAGCTCACTCCAGGAGAACCAAAGAGATGCCATATCGCCATCATTTCTAATAGCTGAGTAATATTCCATGGTATACATATACCACATTTTGCTAATCCATTCATGAATCGATGGGCATTTGGGTTGTTTCCACATTTTTGCGATTGTGAATTGTGCTGCTATAAACATTCGGGTGCAGGTGTCTTTTTTATAGAATGACTTTTGTTCTTCTGGGTAGATGCCCAGTAATGGGATTGCTGGATCGAATGGTAGGTCTACTTGAATCTGTTTAAGGTATCTCCACATTGCTTTCCACAGGGGCTGCACTAGTTTACAGTCCCACCAGCAGTGTATGAGAGTACCTGTCTCTCCGCACCCACGCCAACATGTATAGTTTTGGGACTTTTTGATAAAGGCCGTTCTCACTGGAGTTAAGTGATATCTCATTGTGGTTTTGATTTGCATTTCCCTGATGATTAGAGATGTTGAACACTTTTTCATATGTTTGTTAGCCATTTTTATATCTTCTTTTGAAAAATTTCTTTTCATGTCCTTTGCCCACTTTTTGATAGGGTTGTTCGATTTTTTCTTACTGATTTTCCTGAGTTCTAAATAGATTCTTGTTATCAGTCCTTTATCTGATGTGTAGTATGCGAAAATTTTTTCCCATTCTGTAGGTTGTCTATTTACTCTTGTGACTGTTTCTTTGGCTGTGCAGAAGCTTTTTAATTTGATCAGGTCCCATTTATTTATTTTTGTTGCTGCTGTGATTGCCTTAGGGGTCTTCCTCATAAATTCTTTGCCTAGGCCAATGTCTGTAAGAGTCTTATCTACATTTTCTTCTAGAATTCTAATAGTTTCTGACCTAAGGTTTAAGTCTGTTAACCACCGTGATTTGATTTTTGTGAGGGGTGAGAGCTGTGTGTCCTGTTTTAGTCTTCTACATGTGGATATCCAGTTTTCCCAGCACCATTTATTAAATAAGGAATCTTTTCCCCAGAGTATGTTTTTTTCTGCTTTGTCAAAGATTAGATGGCTATATGAGGATGGTTTTATATTTGGATTTTCTGTTCTGTTCCACTGGTCTGTGTCTCGGCACTTGTGCCAGTACCAGGCTGGTTTTAGAACCACAGCCTTGTAGTAAAGTTTGAAGTCTGGCAAATTAATACCTCCAAAATGGACACAACTAAAGCTCAGACTCGGGGGGATGGGGAGGCATGGGCAATGTATACAGCCTGATCTTTTGTACCCCCTTGATGAGCTGAAAAACAAACAAAAAATAAAAATAAAATAAAATAAAATAAATAAATAAATAAATTTAAATTGATAATGCATAAAAATGTATTTCAATTTTTGTAAAAAAAAAAAAATAAATAAAAATCACTTGTTAAAAATATAAAAAAAAAAAAAATAATAGCAATAATGACCAAAAAAAAAAAACAAAAACAAAAAAAAACAATGAACCAAGCAGACATTGGTAGAAAATCTCATCTATAAGTAATTAACAATGAACATATCAAGCACTGTCTTATTGATGTTATTAAAATACTCTTATTGTATAAGAAACTTGTTATACCTGAGATGGTTAGAAATTATATTAAATTATGTATTCAAAGAGGGATATTATAGATCAGGCATAAAATATAGTGAGAGAAAGGGGAGCTACTTTTGGATTTCAGATAATTTTAACATGATATATGAAAATTTTTATTTTCTTAAATATCATACTAAATAGCTTCATATATAAATACTACATTATCTGGGCAAGAGGAATGACCCTCATCTTTTCAAACAGAAAGAATCAGGTTAAAATAAAAATAAATTCAATTTTAAGTAAAAATTTTGGCAGTAGCTTGTGTTCATTTTTGTGAGAAGGTACATATGAAAATTAGGTATTGACTCTTTGAAACTTAAATATAGTTTTAGGTGGACATAATAAAAAATCTATTCTCAAATGTTTTAATGTTATTATATTTAATATACCTTAAAATGTGAAATATTTAGGAAGCAATCATATATTTTGCTTAAAATATACTTTAAACAATGAAAAATAATCCAAATATTACAGACACATTATTACCTTAGGGGAAAAATTCATCTTTTATAAAACTAAGAAAATTATTTTAAGGATTAGGGTCACACTTGTTTTGATGTGTTCTCATAATCACACAATACAGTTATATTTATGCTTAGTTTCTTAATAAGGGTGAATGATGGTTTCTGTGCATATATCATTGAGGAATTCCTTAAAAAGGAATTACACCTTTGCTATATAAAAGATCTCTACTGTAGGTCAAAGTTGAGGATAATATATTCCTTTACAGAACCATAAAATAAGCACTGTGTAGTCAGTCTTAAAAAGCCTAATATTCAAGCAATGAATAAATTATCTAGTTTATGTAATCTTGACAAAAAGACTGTTTCTGTTGAGCAGTATTATATGCATAATACCTGACACAAAACAATTATTTCGAATATCTAGAAGATCTGAATTGATCTAGTGTATTGATGGTAAGAGTGTTGTGTACACTGGGGGAAGAAAAGGTCAAAACCCTTAAACTCTAATACATATTTGTTGCATTTGTGATCTCTACCAGAGGGATAATAAAAACTTAAATTTTGTTACTAGTAAAGGAAATAAATCAAATCAAGGTGATTGATTTGATGTTATATCTAGTATCAATATAAATTACAATTATGAAATATTAAAGGGGAAAATATTTGAATATACTCATAATAGAACCTAAGGGAAAACTTTAATGAAATACCTTTAAAAATACATTTTTATTATTTAAAAATAAATGCAATTCAAGAAGCCAGTACTCACCAGGAGTCACATATCTGTATATATATATATAGCATTACAACAATATGGTCCAATTTTCCCAACTTTAAGAATTCACATGACAGTGAAATTTAGACTGACCCTTGTGCTAGCTGAGATAATTATAGTCTATAACCTAAAAACTAAATCTATTTAGTGATCAGTTACAGGACCCATATCCTGATCTTGCTGTATTTTCTCCACTTATTAATATATGGAACCTTTAAAAAAAAGAAAGAAAAGTTGTGTATTATATCCAATGAAGACTTGAAATTATTTGAATCATTATTATCACATAACATGTCTTCAGTTCACAATATTGTTTTTTCCAATTTTCTATCATTATAGCTGCTTCTGTGTTGCTAATTTTGACTGAAATCTTCAGATGTGTTTACAAAATCAGCATACAATATACATTTTGAAGTGAAAACCCTTAATTTCTTGATTATAATGGTAAACTTAAAAGCCAGAATTTGATTAACTAATCAGAAACTGAGTGTTGTTCAAAGTATTGGTGAAATAAAAAAGTGAGATTTGGTTTCACCCCGTAGAAAGTCTACAATGTAATTGGGGAATAGAGACTTATGGAACAACAACAACAAGAACAACCAAAAAACTATTATTTTATTGAAGAATGTTAAAACTGCAAGATTCCTTGAATACAATAGCATTTGTCTTCTTCATTTTGCACAATTAATAAGAACAAAAAATTTCAGGTACTTTCTCAAAGCCATTCAGAAATTAGTAATCAAGACAAGAACAAGAGCCAGGTAAGAGGTAGGTTATTGACCTCATACACAGAAAATTTCTGGAACAACCAACTCCTTTCACTGAACTACAGTTGCCTCCTATATAAGGCAACTTCTGATGATAGGCTGAATTGTCTTCACCCAAAATTTCTGTGTTGAAGTCCTAATGGTTATTACCTCAGAATATGACTGTATTTGAAGACAGGGCTTTTAAAGAGATAATTAAGATAAAATGAGGACATATGAGTGGGCCATAGTTCAATATGACTGTTGTTCTTATAGGAGGAAGATCTCAGGACACAGACACACACAGAAGACCATGTGAAAAAAATGGAAGCAGATGGCCATCTATAGTCAAGGAGAGAAACCCGCAGAAGATACCAACCCTGCCAAAATCTTGATCTCAGACTACTGGCCTCCAAAACTAAGAGGAAATAAATTTCTGCTGTTTAAGCCACCCAGTTTGTTATGGCAGCCCCAACAAACTAATATACCTACTAAAGCAGAGTTCACATGACGATTAAACAGGATTATAAATGTAAACCATTTTGCATACATAAGGACATCAGTTTAAGTTACCACTCCCTCTTTAATCCTACCCCTTCCTTCACTTAAAGACTGAGATAAAAAGTGCCCCACATTTCTGAAAAACTCAATATGCAGAAAGTTTATAGGTGAAGATGCTCAACTGTTTCAAACTTGCAGAGAAGGAAAATACGAAGAAAATCAAAAAGATAATATTTATCATCTCAGAACAAACTGCTATTTTTTCAGAAAAGAGCTGCAATCATATTTCTGGGTTGATCAGTTGTCCTTTTCTGAAAGGACAGAAGTGAATTTGAATTAGTATTCTTAACCACGGACTCAGGGAGGCATGGAAGAGTTAAATGAGGATCCACAGAGCATAGAGCTTCTTCTTATTATTGTCTATAATTTCTAGCTAAAAGGAAATACTCCATTATTTGTCAAAACAGACCATACCCGAACACAGTTCAGCATCCCCAAAGTTTATAAGCCGAAAAAAATAAGTGAAAGTAATCTAATGTTAATTTTTTCAGGCTTCAAAAAGAGTTCAAGACATATGTCCAATCAATGTACCCATTGACTAATTATTATTGACCAGAGATAATTACATTTAAAAAATCCTTTATTCCTTTTATGCTTATTATAGGGCCTTTCAAGGAGCCTTGGGTATTAACTAGGCAAACAACTCAAGACATTGCCTCAAGATAGATTTATTTAAAATAAACGAATACCATTAATTTTATCCAGACACTTGGCCAGGCAGGCATTTATGCTTAAATGTGCAATTGCACACTGCTGACTGTCACGCTGGGATGCAGAGCAGAGCTCTGACATTTAAGTCTAATAAAGTGTATCTCCCCAGATCTCCAAGAGATGAGAAGGTAAATTTGATGTATAGAATATTTTGTCTTTAGAGCCCACTAACACTTTCAACAACGTAGTGCTATGCCCAGAGAACCATGAAATATGCGAAAGAATAATGTACTTTATTTATAGCATGACTTTTTCTTGTAAAGAGACAAAGGAAAGAAGAGCAAAAAAAAATTTTAAATGCCCATCTTGCCTTATTTTTTAGATAAAGAAGAATTCTTTAGTGTTTATCATGCAAATAGATTATGTTCAATTGGCTGTGTTCTTCCTTGGAAGGGAACAATCAAGATAAATTAAAGTAAAAAAAAAAAAATTCCAAGATCAAACACATCATGTTATAAAGTTAATTTAAAGTTATACTAATTTCTGCTTCCAGGTTATTGAATGATCAGTTGGGACACTTAGAAATGATAATTGACAACCTTACACTCTGGACCAATGAACAACACCAACTGGTTTTTCACAGAGTTATCTAGGTTACCGTGACAGAATCCAACAGCAATGACCCATTACAACTTCAGGCAATGTTTCTTTAACTCTAGGGATTCAGCACTATTTTAAAAGATTAACTTCTCTTGCACTCGTTAATGCAACTGGGAAGAGGAATTTGGAGAGAATCAAGACAAATATCTTGAAGGAGGAATTTGTGTCTATTTCCTAAATTATATGTAGTTTCTATTTTATTTTATTTTATTTGTTTGTTTCAGCATATTTCAGGGGTACAAATGTTTAGTTTACATATATTGCCTTTGGCCCATCTGAGTCAGAGTTTCAAGCATGTCCATCCCACAGATGGTCCGCACCACACCCATCAGGTGTGAATATACTGCCCCCCCGCCCAGCACCCAATGAATGTTATTACTAAATGTACACTTAAGTGTTGATTAGTTAATACCAATTTGATGGTGAGTACATGTGGTGCTTGTTTTTCCATTCTTGTGATACTTCACTTAGTAGAATGGGCTCCAGCTCTATCCAGGATAATACAAGAAGTGCTATATTACCATTGTTTTTTGTGGCTGAGTAGAACTCCATGGTATACATATACCACATTTTATTAATCCGCTCCTGTATTGATGGGCACTTGGATTGTTTCCACATCTTTGCAGTTGTGAATTGTGCTGCTATAAACGTTCTAGTGCAGATGTCTTTTTTATAGAATGTCTTTTGTTCTTTTGCATAGATGCCCAGTAATGGGATTACTAAATCAAATGGCAATTCAACTTGTACCTCTTTGAGGTATCTCCATATTATTTTCCACAAAGGTTGTACTAGTCTGCAGTCCCACCAAAAGTGTATGAGTGTTCCTATCTCTCCGCATCCATGCCAACATTTATTGTTTGGAGACTTTTTGATAAGGATCATTCTCACTGGAGATAAGTGACATCTCATTGTGGTTTTGATTTGCTTTTCCCTGATGATTAGAGATGTTGAGCATTTTTTCATATCTTTGTTGTCCATTAGTCTATTTTATTTTGAAAAGTTCCTGTTCATTTCCTTTGCCCACTTTTTGATAGGGTTGTTTGATTTTTTCTTGCTGATTTTCCTGAGTTCTAAATAGATTCTTGTTATCAGTCCTTTATCTGATGTGTAGTATGCAAAAATTTTTTCCCATTCTGTAGGTGGTCTGTTTATTCTCTGGACTGTTTCTTTGGCTGTGCAGAAGCTTTTTAATTTAATCAGGTCCCATTCATTTATTTTTGTTGTTGCTGGATTGCCTTAGGGGTCTTCTTCATAAATTCTTTGCCTAGGCCAATGTCTGTAAGAGTCTTTCCTACATTTTCTTCTAGAATTCTAATCGTTTCACACCTAAGGTTTAAGTCTGTTATCCACCGTGATTTGATTTTTGTGAGAGGTGAAAGCTGTGGGTCCTGTTTCAGTCTTCTACATGTGGCTAACCAATTTTCCCAGCACCATTTATTGAATAGGGATTCTTGTCCCCAGAGTATGTTCTTGCCTGCTTTGTCAAAGATTAGGTGTCTATATAAGGATGGTTTTATATTTGGATTTTCTGTTGTGTTCCACTGGTCTGTGTCCCTGCACTTGTGCCAGTACCAGGCTGTTTTAAGAACCACAGCCTTGTAGTATAGTTTGAAGTCTGGCAAATTAATACCTCCCATTTTGTTTTTATTGCTTAAAATTGCTTTTGCTATACAGGGTCTTCTCTGATTCCATACAAAGTGTATAATTATTTTCTCTACATCTGTGAAAAATGATGTTGGTAGTTTAATAGGGATTGCATTCAATCTGTAGATCACTTTGGGTAGTATAGACATTTTAACAATGTTGATTCTTCCTATCCACGAGCATGGTATAGTTTTCCACCTATTTGCAAGTTCTGCTATTTCTTTTCTCAGTGTTTCATAGTTTTCCTTATAGAGGTCCTTTACCTCTTTAGTTAGGTATATTCCTAGATATTTTATTTTCTTTGTTGCTATTTTGAAGGGTACTGAGTCTTTAATTTGGTTCTCCGATTGACTGTTATTGGCATATATAAATGCCTCTGATTTGTGTATATTGATTTTGTAGCCTGAGACTTTGCTATATTCGTTAATCAATTCCAGGAATCTCTTGGTTGAATCCTGGGGGTTTTCCAGATATAACATCATATCATCAGCAAAAAGTGAGAGTTTGATCTCTTTTTGCCCTATTTGGACTCCCTTGATTCTGCTCTCTTGCCTGATAGCTCTCGCAAGGACTTCCAATACTATGTTGAAAAGTAATGGGGACAGTGGGCAGCCCTGTCTGGTTCCAGTTCTATCATTTTACAAAATGTTGTGGTAGCCTAAAACAGCATGATTTAAAATGAATTTTTGACACAAATATAATCGAGAACCAGAAGCAAAAAAAAAAAAAAAAAAAAAAGAATATAATAACCAGCTGAATTAACTCACTGGATGAAATATCTAACAGGGTATTTGATTATGTTTTTTGTAGACTTAATATATTAATACAAAAACTATATATGCATATGATAGATAATTTATAAATGAAAATATCATTTCTTAACTCATTAAGTGTGAGGCACTGTATCTAACAACTTAAAAGTTGATAATTTTTTTGTCAGTGTTTCATAGATGAGAAAACTGAGTCTAAGTTGAGGTGAATAATTTCCCAAAGATAGAGAGGCAATAAGTGTTAGGATCTAAATTTCAGGACCTGAAGTGAAAGCTAGGTTTGTCAGACTGTAGAGCTGATGTTCTTAGCCAAGACAGTTTGGGTCTAAATCTCCAGAAAAAAAGTAAAAAAAAAAAAGATTTTAGTAAAAATTAGCCAACAAATAATGAACAAAATGAAAATTCATTGTTACTTAGGGAAAGAAATTTTTCTTGGGTCTAAATCTCCAGGAAAAAAGTTAAAAAAAAAGATTTTATTAAAAATTAGCCAACAAATAATGAACAAAATGAAAATTCATTGTTACTTAGGGAAAGAAATTTTTCTTGTATGTCCTCAAACTCTTCTTTTCAGCTGTATTACAAAAGGCCAAGAAAGGTTAGTCTTAGTAGGAAGTGCTATACCTATGCAGTGATTCTTACTTGAACAACACATACACAAACATATACACACATTCATTTATATATATGTATTTGTGTGTATATAGATAGATATAGATATATAGACAAATGAATAGATAGATAGATAGATAGTATTAGGGTTCTCCAGAGAAACCGATAGACCAATAGGAGATCTATATTTGTAGCTATAGAGATAGCTACTATATCTATTATAAAGACTGACAATCCCAAAATCTGCAATTTGTTAGCTGGAGACATAGGATTGCCAATGTGTAGTGCCAAAGGCTAGTAGGCTGGACACTGAGGAAGAGCTGATGTTTTAACTGGAGTCCTAAAGCAGGAAAAAAACCTATAGCTGCTCAAAGGGAGTCAGACAAGAGGAATTCCCTCTTATTTGTGGAAGGATCAGCCTTTTGTTCTATTCAGGCCTTCAATTGATTGGATGAGGCTCACCCATATTAGGAAGGGTAATCTCCTTTAGTCATTCTATTGATTTAAATGTTAAACTCACCCCAAAACACCCTCACAGGAACATCAAAAATGAAATTTTACCAAATATCTGAGCACCCTATGGCTCACTCAAATTTACACATAAAATTAACCAGCATGAGTTCATCCTTTATTAACTTGGCATGCATAAGAATCTCCTTAAATTATATTTTATCTCCAAATGAATACAATGGCAAGGTCATAATTCTCCCTAACATGATACAACTGTGGTGTATAAAACTGAAAATGCATTAATCCCATCCCCAGAAAAGGAGGAAAAATCCTTAAGAGAGGTTTACTCTTTTTCTTGATGTGCTATAACTTAAATACTCTGATAGAAAATTAACCATAGTTAAATACTATGATACAGTCAATATATTGTATGTTACATAAGGGAAATAAGAGAAGGAAGAAAACAAAGATATTTGATGTACACACACAAATATATATTTTTAACAAAATAAAGAGGAAACATGACAATTACACTCCTTATTTCTATAACTAATTCTGTTGTGGTAGCTGATATTTATGAGTACCTTCTTCCATTACCTATTCTGTATTACTGTTACCTTTAGCAAGCACCTAAACTGGCCATGGTTCTTTACCTGAGTATGTGACCTAAACCTTCCATTCTAAAATATACAGTCCCTTAGTAGTCTTACCTGAATTGGGTTTTTTCAATTTGCCATTGACCTTAGTCACAGGACATGATAATACTAAGAGACACCTTAAAACATCTTCTATACTACAAACATACTCTTCGTTAGCTCCATTATGGAGAAGGAGTCTAATTTCATTTTGGGTAGTCAGAATAAATCACCTCAACTAAGAGAGAAACTCCCTTCCTTGCCTTTAATTCACAGGCCTGAGGAGTCAATAGTGGCTGGGCAACAATCTTACTCCCAATTCAGTGGTATCACTGTTGAGTCCCCTCACGAAAGCATTTTTCCTTTGGGAATGAAGATTTCTAGGCCAGCAGAACATAAGGTTGTGGGAAGAGAAAGCAAGAACTTTTTAAGTGGTCATTGGAGGTAGCAGTGAGTGGTGTCCACTCCTGATTCCTGGACCTGTGAATTCTGACTATGAGAGAAACTGTACCATATAGTGAATACAGAACATACACAGGCTCCTGGAGAACCTTGACCAGCCCTCTAGGTATTGCCACACTGTAACCGAGTCTTCAGAAGGCCATTCCACTCTTGTACCAAGAGAGTTTCATCAGGTGGCTAAAATAATAAGTGCAGTGAATTCCATGAGCATGGGCCCATTGCCAGACTTCCTTTGCTCTGAAGTAAGTTCCTTGATCAGAAGTAATGTTGTGTGAAATAGCGTAACAGTGGATAAGGCATCTTGTGCATCTATGGGTAGTAGTTTTGGCAGGAGCATTGCATGCAAGAATGGCTATTCTAGTAAGAAAAAAATTCTGCCTCTTTCATGATGCAAGTGATCCAATGTAATCAGCCTGCCACCAGGTAGCTGATTGATCACCTTAGGGAATGGTGACATATCAAGGGTTCGGTGTTGGTTTTTGCCGTTGAGAGATTGGACACTAAGCAGTGGCTATAGCCAAGTCAGCCGTGGTGAGCGGAAGTCCATGTTGCTGTGTCCATGCATTACCTCCATCTCTGCTTCTGTGGCAACTTTGTTTATGAGCCCACTGGACTGTGACAAAGGTAGCTGGAGAAGGAAGCTGACTGGTATCTACAGAATGGATTACATTATCCACTTGATTATTAAAGTCTCCTCTCCTGAGTTTACCCTTTGGTTAGCATTTACCTTGGGCAAAACTATTGTCACTTTTCTATGTATTATTAGAGGTCTATGAATATATCATTCACTCAAATTCCCAATCATGTTCCTTCCAAGTCCCTGACCATTCAGCCAAACCATTGGCCACAGCCCATGAATCAGTATGCAATCATACATATGGCCATTGGCCATTTCTCCTTTTAAGAAAAGCAAATAACCAGATGTAACATTGGATGTCTGCCCATTGGGAAGATTTTCTTTCATCTCTGTCCTTCAAGGATGTTCCCAAAGGCTGTTGTGCTACAGCTGTCAATCAGTGTCTGCATATAGTGCAAAACCATATAAACCAGGCCCCAGGACTGATTTACTTGTCAGATGATTTTAAGGAACTCCCCAGGAGGCCACAAGCACAGGCTGGGACAGAGAAGGTAGTATAGCAGGAGTCAGGACAATGGGTATTTGGGCTACTTCTTCACATAACTTACCTGTGTCTTTGGAGCCTGCTCAGGACTAATGATGTACATATCACCTCCATTTGATGATCGAGTACTGTTGTGCATGCCCTACTTTATGGTTTAATGGGTCATATAACACCCAATTTATCACTGGTGGCTCAGGTCCCATGCTAACTTGGTGGCCCATGGTTAAGTGTTCAGTCTCTAATAAAGCCCAGTGTCAGACCAAGAACTGTTTCTCAAAAGGAGAGTAGTTATCTGCAGGAATAGCAGGACTTTGCTCCAAAATCCTAAGGGCTTGAACTGTGATTCACCAATAGGGACCTGCCAAAGGCTGAAAACAGCATCTCACTCTGCTACTAATACTTCAAACATCATTATATCTGCTCCATCATATGGCCCAAGTGGCAAAGCAACTTGCATAGCACCCTGGACCAATTGCAGAGCCTTTTCTTTTTCTGGGCCCACTCAAAACTAGTAGCTTTTCAGGTCTCTCAGTAAATGTGTCAGACACTAACACTCAAATGTCTTACCAACAAATCTAGAGAATTTAGTACTTCCTGCTAAGTAGGTCCAATCAGCGTAAGGTAAGCAATGTAATGGAAGGATGTGATATCTCATGGAAGGGAAAAGCAATCAAGATCCCTGTGAACTAAATTATAATAGGGCTGAAGAGTTGATATACCCTTGAAGTACAAGGGTGAAGGTGTATTGCTGGCCTTGCCAGCAAATTGTTTCTAGTGGTACTTATTTACAGGTACAAGAAAAAGAGCATTTACCAGATCAAAAACTCCTTTTAGGTACCACAGGGTGTGTTTACTTGCTCAATCATTGAAACCTGAACTGATACAGCAGCTGCAATTGGAGTAGTAACCACCTGGTTAATTTTATGACAATCCACTGTAATTCTTCAGCATCCATCTGTTTTCTTCACAGGTCATATAGGTGAGTTGAATAGAAACATGGTGGGAATCACCACCCCTGCATCTTTCCAGTTCTTACTGGTGGCATTAACCCTAGCAATCCCTCCAGAAATGTGCTATTGCTTTTAGTTTACTATTTTCCTAGGTAGAGGCAGTTCTAGTGGCTTCTACTTGGTATTTCCCACCATAATGCCCTCACTCTACAGGTCAAAGAACAAATGTGAAATTCTGTCAGCTGCTGAATATGTCTATTTCAATTGTGCATTCCAGCCTCCCTTTTATTTAAAGGGATCTGGGTCTGTAAACTGGCTTAAGCCTGGGAATTAATTGAGGGGCTGGGATTACCCATTTTTATGACTCAGATTAGACTTCTGTTCATTTGACCTAGACATTTTTTGCTAATACAGATCAAATAAGAATTTAGTAGGACCTCTGTCTATTTCAATTCTAGAAACATCATGATTAACTAGCCAATGCCATTGGTCTATGAGAGTAGAACTATTCAGATTGCTACTTTGACTCTGTTGCCCATTGCAAGAACCACAGCCGCCTCGCTTTTGGTGATTAGATACTGCCAATTGCCCCCTGTCACCCCAAGATCCAATTACTCTTGCTGCACTTAGGTTTCCCAATTCAGGGACTTCAATTACTATTATAAGATCTGGTTTACTTAGAAGAATGATCACAGAATTTTACCCTAGGAGGCAACGGCATCTCTCACAAATTTATTTTTCACAGTTTTAAATATGTCTTCTGGATGCTACCACAGTGTGTGAGTAGGTCTCAAATAACAAATCCACTCTAACATTCCAATCTCCCTAAGCCTTTGAATCCCTTCCTCTACATTAAACCAAGACAGATCTGGCATTTATAACTCACTCACTATCGGCCACTTTTTGGTCCATGTTTTATTTAATTAATCAAATAAACTGTTAAAGTGCTTACTAATGTCCCGAGGTTCAACATTAACTAATCTCTGCTTGGTGAGCCCATATTAATAAATTTGGCCTGATCCAACTTTATATTCCTTCCACCATCATCCCACACCCTTATTACTCATTTTCAATGTGTTCCTCAGATTTCTAATCTGTATAAATCAGAAAATTCAAATAAGTCTTTGGAGTGTGGCACATTTCCTCACAGGTTGCACTTTGTGCCTCACCCTTAGTATCCTACTACTACTTGAGTCTAGTTGTAGGCCCAGAAGATAAGAGGAGTGGTGTGTCCTGAGGAGACTCAGCATTGTCTTACATGGCAACTGCCTCAGAAGAGGCCCTTAGAGTTTACACAGGCGATGTAGGGTTAATCTCCTCAGATGGCGATAAGGAGGTTGCTTCCACCAGAGGTGGAGGAGCCCCTTCCACTGGTGAAGAAGTCTCATCAGAGTTTAGGAGCTCAATGTCCCTAGTTTCATCAGGGTCTTCTCACACATCCCCATACCAAACTTCAGGATCCTATTCCTTCCCAGCCAATGGCCTCACGTTAACATAGATAACCCTACAAGGCTGTGAGTATGGTTGGCCTTGCAATTCAGCCAGTCACAGGATAAGGTTCAGTGTTTGATTTTAAACAATCTCAGCCCTGCAACAACAGGAGATAAAGTACTCCTTCATGGGATACACAGAAGCTTTTGCATAATTTATGTAACACTTGAGCTGGGAATTTAAATTTCTGAGTTCATCCTACCTCTGCACCAACTTTGTACAGTGGTATGAGGAGCAACCATTAAATCTCATTATAGTCATTAGTTTGACAAAAATGTTCAAAAATATCATATAGATAGATCATCCCCCAGATCCTTGTTTCTTGTAAGTGGCTGATTAGAAGTATTCAACAGTGATATTTTGCATATCTCTATTTCCAGATTATGTCATGTGCTATCAATGCTCTCTTTACTACTGGAATTATGGTCATTAGTGTTGTTAAATCTAATCAGATTAGAGCGCCAATTCCAGAAACCCCAGAACCAATTCAGAAAACTCATCCTTAAAATCCCCTTCCTTTAGAAACCCTCTTAAAATGAAAATACGTATTTTCCAGGGTTCTCCAGAGAAACAGAACTAATAGGATTTATTATAAGAAATTGGCTCATGGAATTATGGAGGCTGCTATGGTTTGGGTGTTTGTTTCTCCTCCAAATTCATAAGTTCAAATTCTAAACTCCAAGGTGCTGGTATTAGGAGGGGTGTCTCTTTGGGAGTTGATTAGATCATGAAAGAGAACCCCTTAATGATTGGAATTAGTGTCCTCATAAAGGAGGCCCTAGAGAGTTGCCTAGCTCCTTCCACCATGTGAAGATACAGCAAGAAGGTGCCCTCTATAAGGAACCTCAGCAGACACTGAACCGGCAAGTACTCAGATCTAGAAATTCCAGCCTTCAGAACTATGAGAAATAAATGTTTATTGTTTATAAGCTACCTGGTTCATGGGATTTTTGTTATAGCAATCTGAATGGGTAAGATAGAGTCTACATCCCAAATTCTGCAGTAGGCAAGCTGGAAACCCAAAAGAGTAGATGGTTTAGTTCTGGTCCAAGTCTGAAAGCCTGAGAGAACCATAAGAACCACTAGTGGAGTTCCAATCTGAACGTGAGCAGCCCTGAGACCCAGAAAGAGCTGATGTTTCAGTTTGAGACTGGAGGTAGAAAGAACCTATGGCTCAGATTAAAGGCACTCAGCCAGAAGAAATTTTCTTTTATTTGAGGGAGAAGCAGTCTTTTGTTACTCAGGCCTTCAATTGGTTGACTCAGGACCACATATGAGGGAATGGTTTACTCAGCCTATAGATTCCAATGTTAAAGGCATCCAAAAACACCCTCACAGAAGCACCCACCATAGTATTTGACCAAATATATGAACATTCCTTGGCCCAATCAAGTTAACATCACAGATAAATAGATAAACAGATAGAGATAAGAAAGAAAAAAGGAAGGGAGGCAGGGAGGGAGAAAGAAAAGAAGGAAGATATATAAATTCAAAGTTGGCTTCAAAATGTAGACAAAACAATAAATGGCAAACGGAAACTGATGTGGGGAGATTAACAGTGCTCATTCTTTAGAAACATTACTAAAACTTTAAACCATGCATACATAGATGACCAGTGAGTGTACTAAATAACACCTCTAATCTAGCTCCACTTGTAAGTCTATAATTAATTATCACTTTGATTTTAATATTTTTATTTTATTTAATTGACTATTATATGTCATTGAGAATATTTTTCTCTAGTGAAAGCTTTTTTATGTAATTAAGTAGACATCTTTAGAGCCAATTCTATTGGAAAGATGGAAGGTCTCATGCATTGAAATTTCATTCCCTTTGACATTAGATCCATTGATTTTTCTTAAAAGATGTTTATATACATCAATTTCACAACTTTCTAGAGGGGAGTGTATAATTAAGTATTGACAATCTGAAATGCATGTATTAAAACAGAAGATTGATAACTTTTTTTTGAAAATGTTCAAAAATAAAAGATTTGGAATATTTCTTATGATTTATGATTATGTTCATTTACTCCTATGTTCTGCTTCAAAGCAGATCATGATTAATTCATTGCAAAAATCCATGGAGGATTTCTTGCAACTATAATTAAACATTTTTTGTCTGTATCAGATTCTAAGAAGAAAAAAGATGATTGATTTTCAAACCAGGGAATTACCTGTGTGTCAAATATCAAGACACAATTCTTTATTGAAAACGATGTTATCCAGTGTATATTTGAATAATAGGATCATGGATCTCCTATAACAATTTTTATTCTAGAATTTTTCTTCCCTCCTGGTGTTTCTCCATGAATTTTAGTCTTACATTTTTTATTTATGCAAGACTTAATTATTTGATATAAGATAGAAGAGAGGAGCCAATTTACCTGCCAGTAAAAAAGCTTTAATTACTTTCGTCTTTGTCTTGCCCCTCTACCTCACAGCATTGAGAATTTGATGTAAGCATTTATCATTTAATTCCATGGAATCAAAAATTAATTACTATTTTCCCCATCCCCTTTCTCTCTCTGTATTTCCCCAGGAGCTTCAACTGTGAAATGGGCTGTTCTGATATCAATCCCAAGAGAAATAGGAAGAAATTGTTCACTATTAATATAATTTTTTCCTTGATAACATAATTTATCTTATTTGCAGGGTTAGTAAAATGTATATAAATGTATATAAATACTGTACACTGTAGTGAAGCATAGAATTGAAGGCACACTGCCTGCGTTTGAATTGTTTCTGTCAGTTGCCCCTTGTGTGACCCTTCTGTGCCTCCATTTTGTCATCTTTAAAATATGAATAAAAATAGCAACTACTGTATTAATTATAGTATTAATGAGAGGCTTTCATGAGTTAATAGAAATAAAGCACCAGTAGAATGCCTAACATATAGAAAAATATTCTTTAGTGTTTGCTATTATATTGAACAATGCATTTACTATTATATAATGTCTGTTTCTACATATGACCGATGAATTTATATTAGAGACAGGTTATGGAAAGCGATTCCTGCTTAAAACACCCAGAGAGACATTTTTATGTGTTATCTCATTTTAAAAAAAGAAAAAAACCTGCCACCCTAGACTTAAATTTTTATGACAGTTATTAGACATACCCCATTATTTAACTCTGATTTTATAAAGAAAAGTACATTTTCTCTGATTATAAGAATCATTATAAAGTGATGAATAATAATTTTATTGATTTGCTGAGATGTGGAAACTTACTTCAGCCCAGCTACATTTAGTATAAAATGCATGACTGTATTTATTTATCAATTATGTTTTATTTGAAATGTACATGTATGACAGACAGAAAGTAAAAAGACTCTGGGTGGATAATTAGTACAAAAATGAGCAAATTTGTTGTTTAACAATGTCAGCAAATTTTTATGTGCTCCTAAAATGTTAAGACATTTTCCAAAAGCCATATCAGCATAATATTTTCATATAATCATTGGTAAGTGGAGATATATGCCATTTTGTATCTTGTTATGTATATTTAGTTTACATTTTAAATTATCTGTTAATACTCCTAATTCAATGCCATCCAAATGTAACTTCTCCCTTTTGCATAAATTTGATCAGTTGCTGATGAAACATGAAATGCTTAGGTTAAACTATCTGAACTATTTTTTTCTCCTTAATCATGGAAATTCTAAAAACAAAGTTTGCATAAATACACTGCAAAAATGAAGTTTCTACACTATTTAAGCCTCTGACCATTTACTCAAAATTTGAATTTAGGCGTGGTCCACAGAGACTAGATTTTAAATTCCTTATGTACGTTGCTTTTGCTCTGTAAACCTACATCTTACTCTTGCTCTGTAAATCTATCTTGTCTTTCCTCAATAAACCTCATTTCATGCTTGCCTTGCTTTTCATGTGTCTGGTCATTCTTTAGCCAACAGCACACCAAGAAGCAAGAACAGACAACTGCCGACCTGACATATTGGTGCCATGACTCAAATCACTCTGTCTAGGTAAGCCAGCTCACCTTTTTCCATGAAAACACTCTTGCTACAGATCTTCCTGCCTTGCAGCCAGGGCCTGATGTGGCACTAGTGCTTGCTTTTACTTTTCCACCTTTGCCATTTCTCAGACTGCACAGTTAAATTCTTGGCTAAACCCGGGTGTGTGATAAGGAGTTTGGGGATGTGTCCTTCACGGTAGGGGAGAAGTCTTTAATTTTTTTCACTTTAGGGAAGAGGGCTTGCGATGTAACTCTTGTGCTTCTGGGCTTCACATTGTTTTTGACAATGTACTTTTCTTTCCAATCTGATGGGGTGCTTCTGGCCCCTTCCTGTGTTAAGGTTAAACGATGTTTCCTCCCCCTGGTTTTCTAGGGCCTTTCTCCTTCTCCTTCAAGCTGCTTCTTTCACTCTATCCCAGGAAGTGACTTCCTTATCTTGGCTGGCCACCCAATCTCTGGTGCTAGTACTTATACAAATGACCATGTCATTATACCAACAGTTCTAACACTTAAAAAAAAAAAGAGAGAGAAAGGGGCTCTTAGGTTTGAGGGGTCGTGCATGGCCCCCCTTCCTACGAATCAAAAAGGAGATGTCCAGACCACTACTTTGGCCAAATAGCCCTGGTCATTACCTGGGGACACGCAGCTCTAACAGACCCCAGTGGGGACAGATTCTCCCCTTTTCCTCCTTTGTTTCTTGGCCAAATGGCCTGAGTTGTTACTTGGGGATCCTCAGCTGTAACAGACCCCAGCTGGCAAAGTCTCTCCTTCTTCCTCATTTTTATTTCCCTCCTTACTTTCTAGATGGGTGCACAGGGATCAAAAATCCCTCCTAACACACCTTGGGGCACATTCTCCCAAACTAGGACAAGTTTGATCCAGACACTCTAAAGAAGGAGTGTTTAATCTTCCTCTGCACAACAGCCTGGCCACAGTACAAGGCTACCACATGGGACTCTAAATTACCCCATAATCTTACAATTGGACCTTTTTTTGCAAAAGGGAAGGAAAATGGGCCAAAATACAAGCTTTCTTTTATTTACGGGAAAGCCCTCGGGGGTGCAAGGGGTCTTTGGAGCCAAGTAAGAGATCCTCCTCAGGTTTCCACTTGTTGCAAGCTGCCCCCATACTCAGGAAGGCCTAAAGGGGGCCCTACAAAGGGGGAGGTGGTACCATCTCTACCTCCACTGGGTGGAAAGGCAGCTCAGCTCCTGGCCTTGGTGGAAGCAGCAGAGGAGCTTGGACCAATTGTGGTCCATAAGCCCTTTAGTTTAGTAGAGTTAAAACAAATAAAACAGGATCTGGGGAGCTACACTGATCATTCTGACAGGCATGTAGAGATATTCCACCATTTGTGCCTAGCTTATAACTTGGCTGGGAAAGATACCCATGTTATGCTAAGCCAGACTTTAAATGATTTTGAGAAATCCAGAGTGTTAACAGAGGCATAAAAATTTGCCACTGGATTACACTTTTCAGATCCTAGATATCCAGTGGGTGAAACAGTGGTGCTTGTGACTGACCCAGGGTGGGATAATAATTCCTCAGAAGAGAAACGGGAGAGAGAACACTTTCTAGTATGTGCCCAGGCTGGCTTCAAGGCCACCAGGCAAAAGGTGGTCAACTATTCCAAGGTCTCTGCCATAAGCCAGGGGCCTGAGGAAGACCTTATAATCTTCCTTCATGGCTCGAGGAGGCAATGGAGAGACACACCACTCTGAATCTTAACTTGTATGAGAGATAAGTGATATTAAAAGTCAAATTCTTAACCCAAGCAGCACCAGATATTAGGACAAATCTCCAGAATCTTTTCCCCTGGACCTTACCCTCTGGATGACATGATGGCTTCCCCTAATTCTATTTTCTGTAACAGAACTTCTGAGTTCAAGTCTCAGGCTTGGGAGAAGAAGTGGAGGAAGAAGGTTAGCATGCCCAGTTACTGACATCATTGGCACACACATTCAGACCAACAG
The DNA here is from genome assembly GCF_041146395.1 of Eulemur rufifrons. Lineage (NCBI taxonomy): Eukaryota > Metazoa > Chordata > Mammalia > Primates > Lemuridae > Eulemur > Eulemur rufifrons. The sequence goes on from NC_090984.1 coordinate 64,208,508, forward strand.
CCAAAGCCCCCACCAAAGGAAGGGATCCCTGGTGCATCTGCTGACCGGAAGGACATTGGGCCAAAGACTGCCCCAATAAGGACAGGCAGCCCAAGGCCCCTTGTCATCAGTGCCATTAAACAGGTCACTGGGACACACTCTGACCAATGGGATCCTCCCAGGAGGGGAGTTGGTCTGCAGACCGGATCATGGTACAACAACAAAGGAACCTGCTCTTCTGTCAGCCCCCTAGCAGATGACTATCACTGGACTGGAGCTAAGGGTAACCCTCCTTCTGGCAGGTGGGCCAGTAAAATTTCTTCTTGTTACTGGAACTGCCTACTCTATCCTCCTTACCTACTCTGGAAAACTGAGCACTCAATCCCGCATGGTTAACAGAGTCTCTGGGGTCCCTACCAAATAATTCTTTACTCCCCCTTTGCTTTGTTTGTGGGAGGACATTATTATTGAACATTTATTTCTGGTAATTCCTACTTGTCCTGTCAACCTGCTAGGATATGACTTGCTTTCTAAATGATGATCACAATTTCCTTTCTGCCCTCAGGGAGAACCCAGCCTCTTAAGCCTCTTAACAGATTCAGAGGTCTTGGGCCAAGATCAACAGGAATGGGAGGCAAATATCCCTCCACTAGGATGCCTCTGCATGGAACACTCCACCAGTTAACCTGGACAGTGTTGCAACAAGGGTTCCAGGACAGCCCTCATCTTTTTGGCCAGGCCGTGGGGAAAGATCTAGCCAACCTCCAACTTCACCAGGGTGTGGTGCTTCAATATGTTGATGACCTATAGATTTGCTCCATGAGTTTAGAGTAGGTGTGGGAACACACCACTTGAGTCCTACAATTTCTAGCTGAGAAGGGGTACAGGGTGTCCCATCCCAAAGCTCAACTGGCTCAACCTCAGGTGACTCACCTGAGGCTTGTTCTCATCCCCACGAAAACAAGGGCTGTCCCTGGAGCATTTCAAAAGCACTCAAAGAAAAAGGAGCTTTAGCTGTAAGTCATAAATGCAAAAGAGCTACTGGGAGAAGTTGTAACCAACTGAGTCTGGTCTCCTGGGTCATCTTGGGGCTCTGGTTAACTCACTCCACCCGGCCTGATGACTGAGGCTTTCAGGAGCAATGCAGATAGTAAGAGATCTGTAGGGCCCTAGAAACTTCCTGCACAATCTATGAAGCAAAGGCAGGACAGTTGTCACTCTGTAAGGACTGAGGGAAGCCAAAACAAGGTATGATGTCCTCCAGAAGTCTTTGGTAAACTTCAGTGGCCTTTTCAGTCCTGCAAGGAAAAGCTTCAATCCAATGAGTAAAAGTGTCAACAAACACTAGTAAATACTTGAATCCTCTATAGGGAAGCATTCAGGTGAAATCTACCTGCCAGTCCTCGCCAGGACAGGTCCCCTTTCATTGGTCTGAAGAGACAAATTTTGCCCCCAAAGCCTCTTGAAGATTATTAGATAGTACAAAGTGAGGTGACCTGTTTAATAGTGGAGGCCAATAAAGAAGAAACAAAATGTTGTTCCAGGAGATGTCTTAGTGGTTTCGTGCCAAAGTGGGGAGCATTATGGGTGGCTTCTACCAAGTTTTTGACATTTTTAGCTGGTAAAAACTAGAGGTTTCCTTTAACTAATCATCCAAAAGGGGCCCAAGTTGTATCCTTGAGTCAACCTGTTGGATATTTCTGAGGTGGAATAAGCTGGAATAGGAAGACTGGGATTAGAAGGGACTAGAGCTCCAACTAGGTTAGGAAATACTTCACCATTTGGCAGTCATATCTGCAGCCCAATTTCCTTGAGCTATTAGATCATCTCCCTTTGATGTCCCTTATAATGGATGACTGCCAGCTAAGCTGGTTCCTGAACAGCCTCTAAAAGCACATGAATCTGTTGCCCATACTTAATTGGCATTCTTTGAGTGGTAAGGAATCCTCACTCTCTCCAAATAGATGCACAGCCATGTAATATCAAGTGAGAATATTTAGGTTCTGTATAGATGGCAACTCTCTTATCTTTGGCTACCTGGAGATCTCAGGTCAGAGCTATGAGTTCAGCTAGTTGGGCAGATGTATTTGCTGGTAAAGCCTGGACCTCCATCACCTCTAGACTCTTGATTACTATTGCGTAGCCTGCATTCCATTCCCCATCCCTGACAAAACTGCTGCCATCAGTGAGCCACTGCTGGGTTTGAGTGATGGGGATTGAGGATAGATCTGCCCAGTGAAAGTAGTGGTGGAGCATAATTTCTTCACAATTATCCACTAGCCTGCTTGGTTCCCCTAGCATCTTTTCTGGAACAAGAGTGGTGGGGTTAAGTCCTAGACAGGTTTCAATCTTAGGGGTTTCTGAAAACATAGCCTGGAATTTTAATAGGCAGCTATCTGAAATCCATTTTGTTGCGCCTCTCTGGAGGAGCTTGGAGACCTGGTGGGAGGTTCTAATAGTAAGAGAAACTCCTATAGTGAATTTAGTGGCCTTTGGTAAGAGTAAAGATATGACTGCTATTGCCCTCAAACAGGCAGGCCATCCTGCAGCTGGGGGTTTCAATTTCTTTGATAAATTGGCTACTGGTTGTAACTGTGGCCCCAAAAGCTGTGTTAACACCCCTAGAGCTATTCCCTGTTTTTCAAGAGCATATGAAAAGATGGTTCTCCAAGGGTGTGGTAGCTCAGCGCTGGGGCTTGGAGTAAAGCTTTTTTCAATGCCTGAACAGCCTGTTTTTGTTCAAGGCCCCATATTAGAGGTTCCTTATTGGTGTTTCTTTTTAGGCTTTTATAAAGGGGTTTAGCCAGAAGCCCATAATTAGGTATCCAAATTCCACAAAGGTCCATAAGCCCAAGAAAACAGTACACAACAGCCCAATGGTGGTTCATGTAGGAGAACTATGGCCATCAGTAAACCACTGATGGGTTTGAGCCATGGAGACTGAGGAGAGATCTGCCCAGGGAGGGTTGTGGTGGAGCATAATTTCTTCACAATTATGTACTTGGTTCCCCTATTGTCTCTTCTGGAAGAAGGCTCCAGGGCCTCATTCAGTGAGCCTGGCCTAACTGGCAGAGATAAATTCTCCTCCGGGTCCTGACTGAGACCTGGTCCCTCCTGGGTGCCCAGATGCTGCTTGACAAAGATGGGTTAGCACACTCTGGGCTTGCCCAGCTGTCTATACAACCTCCTGGCTTAATCTGAGCCAGAAAATGACCTCTCAGGTGTTTGGAACAATTTTTCTTATCCTATAGGCTGAGCAGCTCTCTCCCAAGGTCATAGACATGGGAATACACTCTAGTGTGCAAAGGTCCTTATCCAGTCTTACTTTCTACTCCAATTGTTATTTAAGGTTCCAGGAATACCTACTTGAACTCCTCATTCTCGGGTGAAGCTGTGGAAGGAATAAAATGAAAGTCATCTGGCTCCCGCAGATGAGGACTCCAACACCACAGGCAAATACTGGTGTACTCCCTTGAAGGATCTCCAGTACCTGTTCAAGTGCACTTCTCCTCCTATAGCTCCTTCAGATAAGTAGTACAAACTATTTATCCATGGACGAGACACCTTTTGCCGTGGCAAACCAAACTGCACATATTTTAATGCTCAATCAAACCTGCTGGATATGCCAGTCCACTAAGTCATGGGAGCACCTACTTATTCTTAAAAGAACAGTATCACCTTTTTGTTAACAAGTCTAGACAGGTTCAAGACAACATCAATGCCATCCTAGAGTCCTTCTCCAATTTCCAGGTGTGAGATGAGGCCTCTAGGCCCTGGTTGATATGCCTTGGTAATTCTCTTGGTTACTCCGTTACTTTGCACCATGGGAATTCTAATATTGGGTCTGATCCTCATAACTTCTCCAACTAAATTCATTCCATACTACCTAGAGGCCATCTAGATACAAATGGTCTTATGCTCTCTACCAGCCCCAGTATCTACCTCCTCCTCGCACCCATGACCACAACCATCTACCAAGGACATATACTGAAGTTCCCTGGGGAACTTACAAGAGACCACCCTAATAGGAATCATCACCCCCACTCAGCAAGAAGCAACCAGATGAGTCAACACCCCTCCCCAACAGTTTGGGCCTCTAGATTAGAGAGCAGGGAAACATTAAGTAGATAGGATTCCTGGCTCTCCTAGGGACAAAGGCAGGCACCCATCTTGGTGCTGCCCCACCTTAATCCTGCCTTAAGCAACTGCCACACCTGGGAAGAAGGAGGAAAACTCTGCTGATCTGCAGAAGAATGCAGGGAATTCCTCAGCCCAGGCACAGTTGGATCTGGAAAGGGACCTAGAGTAAGTAACCTAAGGCAAATTATCATGTTGTTAACTGCCCATCAAAGTGGATCAGTAGTGACATCTAAACCAGGAGAAGGGCCCAATCCAGACACTATAAAACAAGACCCCAGACCATTACCAGAGCCCTTTTGTTATGACAGGGGAAACCATTTGTCATCTGTGACAAATGTGTGTTGTTTTTGCTCTATAAACCTATCTTGTCCTTCCTCAATAAACTTCATTTCATGCTTGCCTTGCTTTTGGTGTGTCTGGTCATTCTTCAATCACACCAAGAACCGAGAACAGACAACTGCCAACCTGACACTTACACTCAGTGACACATAAACTAATTTAATTAAAGTAAAATTTTTAAGTTTGATTTTTGAAATTCACTGTCATCATATTATTATTGTACTTTTTTAAAATACAAAAGATTACCAAGAGTATTCTACCACAAAGAAATCTGTCATCAATATGTATATGGGAAAATGCCAAAAATCTACCATCAGATATTAAAAGTACCATTGAATTTCATATCACATACAACAGAAATTACATCTTAAGTTGTTCTTGAATCAATATAAATATGATCAGTTAACTTGTACTCTGACCTTGGAAAATTCACATTTCCTTGCTATTGAATGGAGTTTCTTGTCAGTAGGGTAAATAGAAATTACTCTTGATGACATCTTAAAACTAAGCATGAAGCTCAAGGGCTACACTTCAAGATTTTCTTCTATGTTTATTGGAGAATACAGAACTCCTGTATTGGCCACTAAATAAATGATTGAATACCCAGGCCTACTATGAGTGTCCAAATCTAAGCATAATAGCTTGATGCTTAACATAAGATCAGTGGAATAAGGATCCCATGTCCATACTCTAATATTGGATGTTTTGTTGGATAGAGATGTACTTTGAAAAAAGAAGAATGGATTCATTTATCTAATCTGGCCACACTCCTAATTAGCTCCTTATGTTACCTTTAAATTTTTCTTTAATATAAAATAAGAAAAAATACCTCAAAATACTGTTTTAATTATAAAAAATATAATTTAAATATAAAAATTATAATTGTAAAAATGTCAATTTAAAATTATTTAGAACACTTATATTTAGGTATCTCTTTACTTGTTTGATCTGATTTAAAAGCACAAAAAACAACTACAAATAATAAAATTTTTAAAAACATATTATATCAGAGTCCTAGAAATTTACCAAATACAAATGAATGCATTCTTGAAAAATCATGGAACTTTGAATAAAGCCAGTGGAAGTCAGTGGCATACTTGCCTGAAGCTACTCTCACCCACCCAGCCTTGCAGGGCTATAGTTCTACTAGTACTGGGAAAGACACAGAAACTCATCAGCTTCACTGCCAGAGGTGATTCCCTTAATTTGGGGTGGAAGGCAAAAAAAACCCTGCCCTGATTGTCAAAAGTAGCAATATCAGTAGTAGCAAGTGAATGAAGATCAGCAGTTCTAATTGCCTGAGGTTACACTTTCAGTTAGAGCAATCAAGTGATTAGCTAACTAGCCAGAATTTTAACAGGCAAATCTTGGAAATGTGACATCTTTATACAGGGTCCCCACACATCCCTGGCCACTTTTTGCATGCAAAGGCCAGAGACCAGAGAAGGCCCAAGATAAACACACATCCCTGAATGACCAGGAGATTGGTCATTTATTCAGAAGAGATACAAAAGGGCCCAGAGAAAAGCCTGGCAGATGTGAAATCTGCCAGATATTTGAAGGCACACCCAGCCTGCTTGAACACAGCCTCTCACTCATCATTGCCTGACTGCCAAGCAGAACAAACAAAAAGGTGACCTCCAAGCTTCAAGGTTTAAAAATAAAAAGAATAAGTAAATAAAACTGAGCAGAGACATTAATATTTACACACCCTCGTGGAGACAGATTTTACAGATTTATTACAGGAAAATCGCTAAACAATAAAGAGAAACAGCAATGGCAAATATCATGGAGGGAAGTCAGAATCCAGAATTGCTAAAGTATATGACCTAAGTTTTCAGTTTTCAACAACACACCAAAAAAGCATGAGACATACATGCAAAAAAACAGGAAAGTGTAGCAAATACTCAACGAAAGTCAATGAAAGCTGTTTCTTAGTGGACCCACATGTTGGATTTAGTAGACAGACTGCAAAGCAGATGTTTGATGTGGATATTCAAAGAACTAAAGAAAATAGGTTTAAAAAGTTAAAAGAAAATATAATATCAATGTTTCCACAGGGTAAGAATTTTAATAAAGAAATAGAAAAAAATGGAAATCCTAGAAGTAAAAAGCACAATTTTAAAGAATACATGTTATTAGACATACATTTTCTGACCTGAAGACTTTCTATAAAGGTACAGAAATGAACATAATATTGTATTCGACAAAAAGATAAATGGAACAAAATAAAGTCCAAAAATAGACCTACACACATATCATCAATTAATTTTCATCAAAGGTGCTATGGTAATTCAATAGGAAATTTCCATCAAACGCTGCTGGAACATCTAGAATTATGAGAGACAAAAATAAACCTTAATCTCTACTTCACTACTATACACAGCAAATTAATTTGATCTGTGCCATAATCCTGTTAGTGAAAGCTGCAGCTATTATATCTTGTAAAAATTATAGGGCAATATTTTTAATGCTTTGTGATAGGCAAAGGTGTTTTAAACAGGACACATGTACACTAGCCATACAAGAAAAACATTAAAAATAAACTTGTTTGCTATAAAAATGCCTACTCTCTGAATGACAACTTGGAGAAAATTAAAAGGCAAATCTCTATCATAAATTTGTTAAAGATCTCTATTCAAAATGCATAAATAATTCTAATAAACAAGTAACAGACAAAAAATAGAATAAGTAAATGACTTGAACAGATAATTCAAAGAATATATAATGAATAGCAAGCACATGAAGATGTGAATGTACTTTTTAATTTTTATGTTTGAAATCCAAAATGTATGCCTACTCATCTACCCTGCAAGCATAAATGACAACCCAAAGCTCAGGGAGGTGATGGGGTTTTGGGAAGCTCATGTAACTCTTCTTACAGAGCAATTATTTCAGTTTCTTACCCTCAGGGTAGTTCCATGATGGTTCTGCTAAAACATTTGGTTTTATCTTGTTGTAGCATCAGTGAATTCAGAAGATATATCAAAAATTTTAAATGTGCCAGAAAAAAGTAATGGATCTGGGTCTTAGTAACAAGAAACCCATTAAGTACATTTTGTTCTTATTTTTTAATGGAAAAGAAGACACGATTTTGTTTGTCCCACAAAAGTGACAATTACTCTAGACAATGATGAATTTAGGGGAAAACCATATTTTACTCTAAATCTCATGTTTTATAAACACATGCGCTTTTGAATCATCCTAACAAGAGCTGGCTTGATTTGCTTTTGTCTTTATCATATTTTACAATCATCATAGCATATTTAAACCTTACAAATACCATGTGAGGTAAATAATATTTTTTGCATTTTACTCTTAAGAGAAATTTGAAGTTTATTTTGTTTAACCAAGGTCACCTGCTTAATTATGTGATTTTTCCTCTGGATGTGTTTAAGATTTTCTCTTCATCACTGGTTTAAGAAACTTGATTGTGATGTGCCAGGGATGGTTTTCTTTGTGATTCTCTTGCCTGGGGTTTCTTGAACTATTTGGGTCTCTGAAACTATAGTTTTCATCAAATTCTCTGTTTGTTCTGTTTGGATTTGTTTATATCTACTAATTTTTCTTCCTGTTATACCTCACATTTTCCTGATTTTGTGAATTATATATAATTTTTGGAGGCTAGATATTAATTATTTTATGTCTTTGATAGAATCTGTATTTTAGTTTTTCCTCTTCAAAGGAAGTTTGTTCTTACATGCAGTTATCCATCTCATTTTGCTTATTTCAAATGCTGTTAGGGAAGGGTAGCCCTACTATTAAGGTGCAATCCTTCTGGATTCTCTACTAATTGGCCCTAGTGTTTGATGAAGACTCCACACTCTGGCTGGATACAACAGGAATACCTCCCTGTCCTGTTCAAACTCTGAGAATTGAGCATCATCCATTTTCCAGATAGTTCTAGGCCCTGACCTTATACATGTGCTGCTTAGTATACAGCAATAGATAGAAAGGGACCTCTTATTCTACATAGCTCTCTTCTCTTCTGTAATCTTCTCCACAAATTTTTCTGCAAACTTCAAATTCTTTCTCTTCAATTCACTGAGTTTTCTGTGCTCAGTTTGGGATTCCTTTTAATGCCGCATGGTCTTCCAGGTGCCACCAGGCAGAAAGGTAGTGTGATTGTAGGACTCACAGCGTTACTTTCTTTGTTCTCCGATTTCAGTTCTGTGCTGCTTATTTTTCCAAGGCCTGGAAACCATTGTTTCATATATTTTGCAAAATTTTCTGTTACTTATTTTGAGAGAATAAGTTTGACCCCAGTTACTAGATCATGATTGGAAATATAATCTGCATTTTTTCTTAAAACACACTGCCCCAAATATTTACTGCCTCTAATATAGTTTCTCTCACAGTATGAAAGGTGATTATTCTCTTCAGATTTTTCTGCTTGTTTGGGAGACAGGGCATTCATAAATAAAATATAAAATCATATGAAAATCCCCTTGCTTTTTACTTCTTTTATCTGTTTCAATTTTTTGTTAAAATGCACTGAGCCAGTTGGTAGCAGTGTGAACTAGGAAGCATGAATGGCCCATATCATAGAGGAATCTACACAATAACTAAGTTTAAGTAATCACAATACACTATAATTAGAACTTTGAAATCTTGTCAACCAGAGGAGGCCAGTGGAAAGTAACTAAGAGTACTGTAGTAGGGAAGGTGATTAATAATATTTTTTAGCAAGAACATTTTCAAGAAGTACAATTTCTTTGTTTGGGTAGTTTGGGGTGGGATAAAGTTCAATAAGTTTGTATCTTGAGTCAGTCTTAAAATTTTGCACAGGTACTAAGGAAAGAAGTCTAGTATTAGGCAGAATCAAAATAAGAATAAAAGTAAAAAGGTGTGGATTGCTGGTAGGATGGAGAAAGTGATCTGAGAACCAGGATAGCTCAAAATAGCAAAAATTAACTGTAACGCACCTCCTAATGATAGGGTGTAATGCCATCTATGATCTTGCCAAAGCAATTAAACCTGAGTATGATCAAAGCTCTAGCTGATTATTTGCAGGTGATAGAGAGAACAGAAAAAGATGTCAACCTGTACTGTGAGTATAAAATTGGCAAAAGTCAGACTGAGGAAAACTCTACAGGTCAAATGATCCAGTTTTTCAACACATAAATTCTAAGGGAAAGAACAGAATGAAGGGGAAACCTATAGATTATAAGAAAGCTAAAATACATATTGAGTTTAGATTGGGTAAGACTAAACTATAGTGTCAAAGAAGGCACATTTGTGTAATAAAACCATTAAAAAACTCAAGGAAGTAATTGCTAAAATAGTCAAGATAGTGGATATTTGGTGGGGGAGCGGCAGTAATTGAATATAGGCATATGAAATGTGTTCACCATATAAGAATTCGTTAGCATATATCTGCTTTCCATGGTTCTCTGACTAAAGGATGATCAGTTCCACTTCTTGAGCAGCTGATTAACTTCACACCCCAATCACTTACTTTATTTGGCTTTCACACTATGGGACATGCACCTGCCCTAATCACGGAGGGCCAGGTACCAAACAACTAGGGAAACCTCCTATGCCCCAGCACTTGTGAAATTATTCAAATTAGCCAATCCACAGGGAGTCCAGTGACATTTACCTAACGCTTCCCCTGTCCACCACCACTTGCACATGTAAACCGTCCCTGGTAGCTTCAGCTCCAGCCTGCTGGTACTTCACCCCCAGGTGCAACCCTCTGGGTGTGGCCTTCATGGCAGCCTTTTCTTTTTCAGAGCTGCAAGTAACAAAGCATCCTGCCCTTCCTTTATTCTAGTGTGGTTGTATTGTGTCCTACCATCAAGAGAATGTTGACATCTATTAAAACAATATGTAAACTCACAAACCTTACCTGTGGTACACTCTTCCTTAGGAAGTAGGTAGAGAATATGTGTCACACAATGAGGACAAAGACCAAGATAAAAAGACAGAGGGTCCTAGAAAAGTGGGGTCTAACCCAAGAGAACTGCAGAGAAATGTGTAGGTCTGTTGGAACAGGAAGAATCAGAAAGAGCTAAGGAAAAATGAAGCAAATGAGAGAAATAAAACAATTATTAACTGTGAGGGAAAAATCATGTTATAATAAAGAAAAATCAAAGTATAATTCTTGATTCAGTTGTAACAATATTTACATATAAAGAATAATCTAACATTGACTAACCAATAGCCAATAGATATAGCTGCACCAAGAAGATGAAAGGAGGAAAAGTAACTATATAAGAATAGAAATTTTAAACATAGTAAAAGGAATTCACTAGAAAATGTGATTAATCATGAAAAAGTATTCAACCGCCATTATGTTAAAAAAGGAGGCAAATGCTATACTAGAGGAAACAACTAAAAGAATTGAGAGTATTTCACTCCAAGAATAGGAATACAAACTCAAAACAACAAAACTTTTCCACTTTCATTAAAACAGCAACATACTTAGGATATGATAGTCAAGTCACTATTTAAAGTCATTAGGATATTTTTCTAATATTATGGCTAAGAAACTTTCTAAGCAACAACTGGCTTGTATTTGTCTTTTTTTTCCTTCATATTTAGTTTTACTTCACTTTTTTTTCTACAGACTCAACAGTTATGCCTGGACTTGCCAACACGGAAGCCATAATATAAGCTTATATAATATGATCTAATCGGAGTATATGAAGGAAATAAGCATTTTTAATTAGTATCAGTGTTTTATATTTCTATTTTCTAAATAAAAAGAAAATAAATGTACTTAACCTTTTTATGGGACCAAATAAATCCTAAATACTGCTTTTTCGTATCAGTTTGAGCAGTAGAA